>NC_135502.1:5804543-5921846 GCF_052857255.1 Amblyomma americanum | reverse complement strand
AAAAGTTAAAGTGAAAAACGCATTACCAGCCTTCAGACTGCATTAGAGGACATCAAGAACGCATTAGCGCCGGCACAAGGCGGGTCAAATGCTGCCTCTGTTTTATCTGAGCAATATTATGCGAAATGCCTTACACGGCCTGTGTCAAACGCCTTCCTGTGTACTAGCGCCGAGTTAGTTGACCTTCGGCAGGTCACGAGCCGTTGCAGTGCCCCAGTTCTTTTTTTTCCTGTTTGATGTACTACTGGTACTGCGTCAAGCGGCCCGGAAGCGACGAGAAACAAGGAAGGCTTTGCGGGCGAGCGACAACGCGATGTTCTCGCGTTTCCCGAAGCCTGATTTTGGCGCAGCCCTCTTTTGTCTTAGCACAACTGTTTTTCTTTCTAATTATTTTGCTCTGCAGCGAGCGTAATGAATGCATTATGTACAAAAAAATTACCCGTCGAATACTCCGACTTAATCGGCACATCCCAGACTAGAACTTCTGGCGCTTTACTGTGGCTTTAACGACAACGAAATGCAACTGACTGAGCAGATAGGGGGCAAAGAGTTGTATCGTGCTCCAAGTTTAACCATGTTTGAGCAGAGTTGCCCACTGAGAAAAAGAGAAAAAGTCGAGCACTTAAACTAGAGACGAAAAGAAAGACTCAACATACAGTATACTGCTGTCGCGTTCTTAGGAAGCGCTGCTCTCACAGACTGCAAAGGCCTTGCAAGTATATTGACTTCGAGATTCTCCGTTTCTTTTCTTTTTTTCTGCAGCATGTTCACCGTTGTCGGGTGCTCGTGTGCACCTTGGTAATGCGACCTCCTTCTGAGTCAGAAAAAATCATTCATAAAAAAAGCATACAAGATGAGCGAAATACGTTTCCGGTTACTTGATAAGACGAAGAAAATTATGGCCACAACAATAAGCTCGCTTCCCCGGAAAAAAATCGCTTTGTCTTTCATATAGACGTTAAAATCGACGGTAATAATTCCTGTTTTTTTATGTTCATGATTTAGTAGTGTTTCAGGAGCATTTCCATTTCTTTAATTAATTTCGCTCCCATCGTAATCATCTGGCAAGGGTGGTACAAACCTCCTCGGTCTAGTCTGCGTCGTGCGAAAACTTCATTCCGCTTAATGGCAAACTCTTCGCTCTTTCAAAAAACCTCACCACGTCAAGTAGGACGCGGGATACTTTCCAATTTTGCAGCCAGTGGAAAGTTTCTCTAATGAATTCTCGTGGCTCGTTACGTGGAGCGGTGTTGCCTTACCGCTCGGCTGTTCATCTAAGGTTTGGCAGGTTTCTTTAAAAGAGTCATGCGGAAAGAGATTAAACATTAATCGGCTGTAAAATTTTGTGAACAGAAAGCTGATTACTTCAGATCAAAATGCCTCGAGACTGAAAGTGTCAGGCCCCTTTCGAAACACCGAACCGAAGGCTGCGCGCTCCATCTTGTTCCCAGATAGAGGGCACCAGAGCTAGGAAGTTAAGGAAAAAGCATAGTGTGCGCCACTCCGCCAACCGGCTGTCACTCTTCACTGCGTGAATTGCGCAACCTGCAACGCCACGTCTGCACTCGAAGGTAGCTGCAGGTACCCCCACCCCCCCCCCCCCCCCCCCTTTCCCCCGCCATTTTCCTTTCAGCGATTGCCTCGACTATTCGTTTTTTTTTCATGATTAACTTAATTAGTGCCACATACTCCCCGTCTATTTCGCTTTCTTTCTCTTATACTTTCTTTTTTTTCAGTGAGGCGGCCACTTGCGCCACTTCTTTGTCATTGCATTTCTCTGCCAATTTCAGCACTTGGGTTGTTTCGCACAGCGGTCATTTTGGTCTTAAACGTTGCACATTTAACAGTACAGTTTACATTTTATTATGAATATTCGACCATTGTTCGACTAAAAATAAAAACAGAAAAGCTATTCTTAAGAAGTCAAGAGCAAGAAGGCGCGTTGGAGACTTGCGCACGATATAACTTTTTTTTTTTTGCGGGAAAAGCGCTATCGGATTGAAAGGCAATAAAAAATGATTACGTATACAACCCTGATTTTGGTGTTTCTAAACGATTGAAAATGAAATAAAAAGGTGGTAGGGTTTCAACATAGCTAAACCGAGTAGACATGCGAAAGTATGTGTTTTTATCTTGGTTGGCTCATGGTTTTGCTTTGCTGGGTCGTCGGCATGTCTGGCGACAATATCAGACTTAGGTTAAGCTCTGATCGAGGTTAAGCTGATATGATCTGTTCGCGCCGCAGATTAAAGTTGATGAAGACGATGACAATGTGCAGTGCACAGCGCGAGAGAGCGTTGCAGTGTAACACGAGGCGTGATCGGCTGCAGCGATAGCATAGTGCTGTCCTGCAGTGGACAGAGGAGCTGATTGGTTCGCGCAGCCGCGAATTCGAAGCCCAGTCGCGGCAATATTTTATTGCTGCATGGGTTGTGCTGTGCTAGGTTTTGCCAAGGTCGCCTTCAAGGTCGAGCTTCACGCAAACTCCTTTTTTGCAGTCCTATTGCGGAGCAGTGCGAGGAAATCATTAAGAAATGGTGTCAAAAAGGTAGGGAGACGCAATAACCACGCAGCTAGTGAGTGCCTCTTTCTAAGAGGTATTCAATGGTTTGGTTTAGTACTAAATTCGGCATAATAGTGTGTGGGCATTTCATCAGCTATCCTCGATTTTCCGGTGATATTCTCCTGCTAAGAAGTCTAGGGGATGCATAGCGAACCAAGCTTCAGGTCAGAAACTCTGAAGTACAACTGCAGGAGTAAGAAATAGCATAACAAAACAAATAATGCTCAAGTGAAATATAGGATGCTGTAAAAAAGTACACCTAGATAAACTAAGCAGTGACCGACAATCCGTACAATCATAAATACATTACTATGGAAACAAGAATATCTTTCAGCGTGCTTCATAGGCAGCTTAACTGTATCCCTCAAGATTAAAGTAAAGTATATAACATTTGCATCAGGCCAGTGCACCCCTGGCACACCGAAATTTCCAGACTAATGGTAAGCCGGTATTTAACTTCAAGGTTATCCCCGGAAAACTTTTGGTTCAAGAAAAATTAATTCTATGGCTTTTACACATTTTGCTAATGCTATTGTGCCGTCATAATACTCATTTATTAATCAGAAAATTGGGTTTTTAGAAGGGAACATTTTTCTCCCGGCAGTTTGATTCAAACTCGCGACATCAGGGCCGCAAAGAACTCCGCGATCACAATCTTAAAGTTCGGTGCCATAGCCTATCCTTCCTGATCCTAGCGCAAGAAATCATCTTGGCGTCAGCGCTTGCCAAAACAGTCAATGCTGAGAAGACTTGTAATTCAGTTTTGATGTCTTACAGGTTAAAGCAGCTTCGTTTGCAGTGAAGGTGATCTCTTGGTCACCGAAACGCTCTAATCAACCGACAAATCAAATTCAATTTGTCCTCTGTGTTCTTTTAAGGACAGCTGAACGATATCTGGAAGTGAACGTGATAAGCGCAACTAAAAGTGACCGCGAGAGATAAGAGCGGTTTAGTGAATAAGAAATGCTAGTGAGCGATATCCCAACGAAAGCCAAGAGTAACAAATGAACTTGGGCAGCACATGTAGTGCGCAGGAGTCTTAATTTATTACACCTTACGTGGAGAGAATAGGCACCAGGAAAAAAAAAACGTGAGGAAAGGTGCCAGAGAGTTGACTAGTTTTTGAATTATAAAACGTGATGGTTTTATTGAGCGTATCCGGCGCAGAAGCCTCACTCCTTTAATGGGCGGAACTTTTGTGGTGATCTAAATGAGAAATGCCTTGGTAGATAAGAGTGATGCGTTTTCTGATCTTTACTAATTCTATGAAGTGGTTTTGCGACCATAAAACCGAGGCGGACTCTCAGGCGTACTCCACCTCTAATTCTTAAAGGTAAAAGAACCGCGACTTCAAGACAGGACGTAAAACGAGGTGGACAGGACAAGTGGTACTAGCAACTGACGTTTATTATGAAGAAACACATAGCAGCAAAACATTGCGTCTGCGCGTGGAATGCCATGAAATAATAAAAACACAAGAATAACACGCAGTAAAATCACAGAAGATGACCTCGTCTTACGTCCTGTCCTGAAGTCGCGGTTCTTTTACCTTCTTAACATGTCAGGCGAACTGGTCCAAAGTTGTCCCTTGTTGATCCACCTCTAATGTGCTCTTCTAGTTATGTGGTGGCCACCAGTTACTTTATAGACTACTATGCCTTTTCTCTTACACACCATGCAAACACTCAAGAACACGTCCCGTACACATAGTCAAGTTAAATACGATTTTTTTAGTTGCATTTACAGCATATGCTGTTATTAACGCGATATTGTTAAACGCCCTATTACCCAGAAAATTCTGCCTGGACGTTGTCAGCTGTCTGAGCGAAAAATCACGAGCATGGCTCTGGCAGGTGGCGCCCAGAGGTCTCTTAGGTCACGTGACCTTGCGGAGTCATCGCAACCTGCCCACTGTGGCAGGTGGCAGTTAAATTAATGATTAGTTGCTCGGGAAGAGAAACATGGGTCGCACAAGGCCCACCGCTGGGAGCATCTGCCATCGCAGGCAAGTGGCGCATCGCTTAACCGCTGCACCACTGCGCCAGGAGGGGTATGAGGACTCCCAGGTATCTGTGAACGCAAAGCAGAGAATGACCTTCTGCATATACAGGAATTAACCGATTACGCTATGGCGCCATACCTTCGAGGCGGAGCTTAAGTGTCTCCTCCAAAATTTTGTCATGACCATTGCCATCGATATCACCAATTATTGTGTCACCGCATCTTTGTGCACGTCTACTATACAGAAGTAGACGTAAAGTATTTAGATTTGAGTAGAGTTTTAATTATAGGAAGTCGGATCGGGCCCTGTTAATGTAGGTTATCTTCACGAAACGAAAGCGCCGATTTATCTGGAAGTTTCAGTCAACGAGCTTCCATTTTACATATGCGTGGAGGCTATAAGCTAAACGGTATCTTTATTGCATAAGCAGCGCAGTGCGCGCTAAGCAGGAAGTATATCAGGGGCAGTGCGAGAGAGTCAAATACCCTTTAGGATTCACTGTTAACGTTTTATGATAGTTTAGCCTTTTTGGCGTACTGTCACAGAACACATTTTAGTGTGTCGGACTCGTAGCCCCCGCGGAAGCACCATACACTGCCGTCTTTTGTATTCAAGCACAGTGAAAATGCGGCCTAAACAGTGAAATTTTAATGCGGGCGATATGAAAACCACGTATTCGACTTATCTATTCGCCCTAGTCGAAGTGTGTTACTGTTAATGTTTTTCAAACAAAACATGATATGAAAACAACACGCCGAAAATCAGCATTGCTATCATTCGTGTCAAACTGAGCACGAAGAATGCGAAGAAAAGCGAGGCAATTTTTTTTTAGCTTGAATAGAAAGGATAAGTAGCTCAAGGGTCGGCACAACTACGAGACATTCCATTCTGAACAAGTAGCCATACTTGTTCACCTTTTCCACCCTTTCTTAGTTATTTTGTTATTCTGACTGTGGCGCTGTTTGTATCGTTTTCAGTTATTCTGAACCAATCCTGGCGTTGCGAAAATTATAGAAAACACGGGCACCGTACTCTAAGCTAGAGCGGACTTCGTAGAAACCCTCAACTGGAAAGAGTATCGTTGCCAGGCTGAACAAAACAAACAAGTCTCTGCCAGCCAAAGAATGACCGCCCTCCCCTCCGTCCCTTAAGGATCGGCGCCTCGGGGCGTACCGCGTCCAGGAGCTAAGGCGTGTGCCGTGTGGCCTGCAACGCTGTGGACACCTACTTGCTTCTGCGTGCTGTTCGAGGAGGCGAGCGAATCATTTTACCGGGTCCGGGACATTGTTTCCTGTCAGAAGAACATGTCAACGCGCCGGCGCTGTGCTCTGGGCCGCCGCCGAATCTTGTTTCAACTGCCCACGAGCTGCCTCCGGGCGCACTTTGAAACCGATTGTTACGGTCACCACGCGGGCTTTTCTTGCTCCTTCTTTCTCTTCTCTTTTGCGTTGTATTTCGTTGAACCCGCTTTTCTGCCATCCAGCACGTGTGTGTGTCGTGCTTGTGCGAGTGCGTTCTCGGTTGGACGTCCGGAATGGCAGACAATCGCCGCTGTCCCGTATATACACTACGCCGGCATTACAGAGCTGCCCAAGCGACGGCGCTCCGATTGTCTGTTCAGGCTGAACGCCGTCACCGTAAATATCCCCTGCAAACAGCACGGCTTGCTTTAAATCTTCGAAATCATACTTTTTTTACTTGTTTCTTTCACTGTGCGACAACTGGCATTTTACTTGCGCAAAATCTTGTTCCATCTTCGTTTTTTTTTTCACTTTATGTTTTCAAAATTTTTTCCGGTCTAGTTCCTGGACGAATCCTTTGTTGCCAGACAACATAAACAAAGTCCTCCCTTTTCTCTAGACCGACCCCTTCCACAATTCTTTCTGGCGATAGCAACGCGCTGGTCGCAAAATATACGTGAAATATCTAGGTACGAACCCAGTCTGGCCCGGCTATAGGCAATGCTCCTTCGCTTCGACAACTATACTGCTGATCCGCAGTTAAGTAGCTCTTACTGGTGTACCAGGACATTTGTAGATTTGCCCTTTGCGTAATGATGTTGGTCATGTGTGCGAAAAGGAATGCGTAACGGACCGATGTGCCTGCGTTTCCTGGTGTCCGAAAACAGCCGGTGTAGTCACTTTAAATTGGTGGCCTCAGTACGGATCTTCTATTCTAAGAGCGCTTTTTGTTTCTATTTTCTAATAAGTTTTCGTTGCTGCTAGCTTTGTCTTGTACTACTCTTCCTCAAGACAGGCACGCTGCTCGACAAGCACATTATTTGCGCGACTGCTGCCTCTTTTCCTTAATTCTATTTCGGGGACTCCTTAAGTTCGGAATAGTACACTTTCTGAAGCAAGCAACGTAAGCCGTGATTATAAAAACGGGAGGAACCAGGCGGGACGGCGCAGTTAAAGCAAAGTTGTGGTTGCATGCAAGTTTTTACTGCGCGCACTAGGAATGAGAGAATAATCCTGAAATGGGGGGGGGGGGGGGGGGGGGCACTCCACTCCTAAGAGCAGATTGCTCCTTCCAGAAAGCGCGTATTTCCACTTAAAAGGGGGTCCCTGCGATCCCTGTGTGTGCGTATGCTTAACAAACAGTGCAGTTCACGGCACAGAGGCGCATTCTTCGCCGCTAATCTTTTTCAGGCTTGCATGTTTTTTTGCCTGAAGTACCCAAGTAACGACTTCAACAATGCGGAATGCCAGAATGGTTATTTCCAAAACACCTCGTTTTTTTATGTATACACAAATGTGTTTGGTTGCAATTCAACAAGTTGTAATAAAAGCGATGTCTGGTGCGGGGTCAGAATGAGCACAATACAACTTAACATTTTTCTATTTACTATGCCTCCTCTAAGCGTTCGCCTAATTTTTTGAAATTTCGCTTGAATCGCTGTCGTCGAATTGGTGCGAAGTGTCTTGTTCTTTCTAAAGTGGCAACTCTCCGCGCAGGGCAGCGCTGTCCGAGACATTCTGCACACAGGCGACGGATGTGGTACCGTGCCAATTTCCAAATGTTGGTATTTCAGTCAACTGGCAGCCCCAGTGCTGCTGCTGGGAGCGCAGCGTCTTTCAAAGAGAATTCCCATTTACGAGGAAGTTTTAATGCATTTGTGCGCGAGGCATATCTGTGATTAACAGGCAACATAGCGGTTGTCCATTGTACGTTATTCCTTAATCTCGATGAACATGATGATGATGATAGATTTTTATGGCGCAAGGGCATCTGTGGCCAAAGAACGCCATGACACAAGGTTTTTTTTTCGTATAGTTAGGGTGGGGTCAAAAACCTATTTCCCAAGCATTTTACCCTAAAAAGCCGAGCACCAGGCAGGGAAAAACTTGTAACGATTGTATCACCGGTGGGTACCCGGCGGCACAGGGGATCGAACCCCGCACCACCTGCATACGAGGCGGATGCTCAAACGAATAGGCCACCTCTGCGGTAATTATTTTTGATTAACAGTATATAGTTGCTGATTATGGTGAATGGCGATCGCGCTGGCCAGTCGTGACAATATTTGCACCTGTCCTTCGTTTTCTCGTGTTTTTCTGCGTGTACTTGTAGCGCCATGTCTTCTTCAAAAATGCAAGACCAACTATCCCGGCAACATACGTTACTGAAGGACAATATTTCGAGCTATCATTCCCCACTGTCATATACAAGTTCACGGCCTTCGGAGAATCGCACATCAGCCTTAACTGTAAGGTATACGAGAAAAAAAAATTAACAAGGGGCGAGTGAAACTTTGTGTTTTCAAGAATCTTGTCTTTCCTGCCCTCTCTCTGCCGTTTATCTGTGAGGCATACGATCACTTTTCACTGGTAGATACTGGACTGACGAGTTGGACTCATTGCACATGACCTAAGTTAACTACACTAATTACACAGTTACTTTTATTCTCCAAAATAGCAAGAAAGAAACAATAGCAGTATTTCACATACTTTCCATGATTTAAACTTCTTGGTTTCTGCCGTATGAATCGTGGGCGGATCCTTCCTTTTCAGACGATATGAACGTCCTTTTCTGCAGACGCCTTCCACAGTTGTTTCCGGCTATAGCGCTGTACACAAACCGTACGAGAACTATCTTAATTTAAACCCAGTCCAGCCTAGTAATAGGCAGTGCTCTTTCGCTTCGTCAATTTTACCTTTCATCCGGTGTTACGCAACCCTTTCTGCTGTACTAAGACGCATGTTAATTGCCCTTTCATAATGCGCGAACAGGAATGCGTAACGCACTGATATATACCTGCACTTTCCACTGGCCGCGAACACTCGGTGTAGGCATTTGAAAATGGTGGCCTGTGGGCCGGACTTCTGTTATGAGAGCGCCTTATTGTTTTTGGTTTGGTTTTATAATCGGTTTTCTTAACACCCGGTTTTGCCCTCCACTCGGTTCCACCGCTAAACTCCGTCTGCGCTCTGGACAGTGAGCGGAAACTCGCCATAAGCCTGCGTACTGAAGGCGCCCTCTTGCGTCCCGTAGTGCTCATCCTTACAGCTTTCTTGCAGGTGCAGCTTACGGTAGTCTCCCTATATGCTGACTATTTAGACCGCCTTTGGAAAACACCAAAGCAAACTCATTTTTTTCTAGCAATAAAAAAAATTCACCTAATGTTTGCAACAATAGTTCAGAGCGAAGGACGAGCTTTTTTTTTTGGCAACTGATTTTATTCGTTTCACATCCATGAGTGACTGAACTGAGGCGTACACATGGTGGCTGAATCAATTTTCTGTATTTATTTTTTTAGCGGACACGCAAAAGGCGATTTTTCTTGGGTCAGTACCTCCGGATTAGTGCTATGCAGAAGATGGCGATGCGGAGCGCTCGCACTAGACACGCACACGCAAGAGACGATTTTGCTAGGCTCTGAATGTCCAGACTAGAGACTTCGCTCTAATAAAATGAAGTATATTGAATCGGGTGGACTCGAAGTACCTAGGGCAGTCGAGTTGCTAATGGCACTACTATTTGCACAGCTTGAAAGAACGCGCTTAGCCTGCGAACCATTAAGCACTCAATGGCTGCACGGTGAGCAGCTTCTGCCATCGACGGCTGGCTCTGTGGCGCGTTTCTGATTCTCACTGGCGAGTATTGTGGCGCAGGTCCTTTCAGCTAATAGTTTTTCCATGGTCGTGGTGGGCCTGGTATGTTACAAGCGTTTAAAGTCTGCTTACAGACCATTGATGCGCCGGCCTTCCTTAAAGCTTCCGTTTGCCTTCCTTTAAAGGGGGTCTCAACACATATGCGATGTGCCTAGGATGCTAAAGGATGCCGCGTCACTAATATCCGCCAGCAAGAATTTTTTTATATGCGTTTTGTGGAAGCTCAGTTATCTGTAGTCAAATTTTGAATTTCCGCGTCTTCGCGCCTTTCCCGCACCTCTCGTCACTTCTTGCACCGAAAATGCCGGCGCTCCTCCGCCGGTCCCTCTCACTCGCCCCTCCGCCGGCTGCCGACGCGCGCGAACCAATGCTAGCAGTGCGCTGCTGACGTAACGAGCGCTGATTCGGGCGAAAGCGCAGCACCGAAGGTCGCCGCTAGGTGCGGAAGCGGGACTTTATAAAATTGTATTGTAAATTATCGGCTCGTTTTGAGGTCTTGTACACGGCATGAACGCTCGTTGACCTGTACTCTACATGATGCGAGCATTTTATAGCCAACCTCAAACACCCCTTTCAGGGACCCTTTAACTTCAGCTTGCCAATTCTTGTTTTTCCTTTTTGTAAAAATTAGTTGCTAGAGTGAGTTCTATCGGTAATTCGTATCCTTCGCTCGCCACTCCCATTGTTCCAAGAATACTGCTGATCATATCTCGAACACGGATTTAAGGCACATGCTCATCAGACTAACACCAGAAACCTTTGGAAACCATCAATACGCATGCTCCTGAGGATGTCCGCCAAAGGCGTAATCGACGGCGCTGGTGTGTCGCACATCACGCTTGCAATCTTATAATCATGTACCTTCAATGATAAAAACTAGCTGTAGAGCCGGTTCATCTGTAGAGTGTTCATCTTTGCTACAACTGACGTTTATCGCAGATTAAACACAAGCAACATTAGTCCGTGCATAGAACCCGTGTCTAACATGCATGCGAAGAGCACAAGTCTTCGCACATATTGGAATGCCGATATTCCTTGGATGCTGCTCTTTTGTTTCCTTATCCCGTTCTTCGCCCCAATATCTTGCTATTGTGGTAACAGGAGCTAAAGGGCCTCGCACAGATTATTCAGTTGTAAAAATTTTATAGAAAGAGAAGCAATATTTATTGAGAAGGTTTATTACCAGAAGCGATCGTAGGGTAAGGAAGGAGCAGGTTGCCTCTAAATCAGGACAGCTAAAAGTTGTGCGGAAGATCATAGCAGCTAACAGAACAGCGTTTCTACTGGATGGAAGTACTATCTCCTACATTTTATGTTTCTACGCAGTTTTTCTTAAAGAAAAGCTAGCAGCGGCCCCTTTTATGCTCTGCGCCAACACCGTCCTACCAACCAATCATTTGAAACTTTTTTTTCCAGTAAACTCACGGTCGCAGAATATCATCAGGATAATCTCCCACTAGGCTCTTTAATGCTGTTCAGATTCTGCAATGAATAAACGTTACCTGATCTGTTAACTGAGTGCAAATAATCAAACCTATGATGTGCCTTCTCCTTAAGTTTAATTTAGTTTAGTTTATGGGGGTTTAGCGTCCCAAATCAACTCAGGCTATGAGAGACGCCGTAGTGGAGGGCTCCGGAAATTTCGACCACCTGGGGTTCTTTAACGTGCACTGACATCGCACAGTACACGGCCCTCTAGAATTTCGCCTCCATCGAAATTCAACCGCCGCGGCCGGGATCGAACCCACGTCTTTAGGGCCAGCAGCCGAGCGCCATAACCACTCAGCCACTGCGGCGGCTTATCTCCTCAAGTATTTTGCCGGCGATAAATAAATGGATCACGCTAAGCGTTCATACCTCACCCTGTAAAATCTCCTGCGCTGCGTAACTTTCATCACATTTTGCGCTCTGTGATGCTTGACGTGATCCGGTGTTTTTGTGACTGGTAATGAGGCATTATCATGTGCAAAGTGCAACTAGTGTTTCTTCTTCGTCGACTGCCTTTCTCAACCGCTACAGTAATGACAATGAGATTACCGATGATAACCCGAGTTATGCCAGCCACGGGAATAGTTTGACCTCATTAAACAAACCTAGTTGGGTGGGGGGTGGGGGGGGGGGGGTGTGCTTGCAGATGATTTATTTGGCGACGGGTCATTTAACCACTTATTTTGTGTTCAATGCAACGTAGGATGGAAAAGATGTCGTGTTCTGCCAGCCAAATATTATCTGCGTATCTTGAAGCTGACCGTTTTAAAGGGCCAGAACCGAGACGCAGACCAAGTGAGCTGGAGATATGTAAGGCAGGAAGGCAGGCTTGCTTTGTGAAAGATACGCTTAGGCTTTCCGGCGCGCAGCAAAGAGAAGGAAAGATATGCAGACGTCCTAGCATCACGTTGCGTCAGGGTAAACGAGACCGACAGTTAGCTAACCATGATGCTTCCGGTGGACAGCGGCGTCTGGCGAAGTTCCAGACGCTTGAAATGCGCGGAAGATGGAAAAGGTTTAACATTCAGAAGTGAAAGAGCGCTCCAAATTTTGTTTCTTACGTTTTCAGTAAAAAGGAATGGGTCTAGAGGAAACCGGAGCGTACTTCCGCGAGTTGCGTAAGAGGTTAGCAAAACCCGCATTGTACGAAAGAAGTTAACTTTGTTTGTGACGGAGGAATCTGCCTATTAGCTCAGATGTGCTTCGCAGATGCTGCTCGATTTACGTAAGTGGCAGTACTGCTGTATATAAGCGACACTGCAAGGAAAATCCGTATATACTTCACATACAGCTCTAAAATGCGAACTTCGTCAGCCTCACTTTAAAGGGAATCAAATATGTCACAGAAGAACCACATCAAATAGAGTAAAAAGCTTTCCGTTTTTCCCGTTCAAATATTACTCATGTTATTCAAGTCTTAACAGTGACGGCGGTTGCGATGAAAGCTCAGCTTCTGAAAAGCAATTTGCTTTACTGTCTCGAAGCGCACCGATTAAGACGAAACTAAGGAGCTCATACGCTGCACTGGTAGGCGTAAATGGGAGCATAGGCAAGAATGCAGAAGTTAACGTGCGGAAGTTAGTCGATAGTGTGAGGCGCAGCCACGAGTCTCATATATCTACACCATGCAGGCCCGCCTTTTCTGACCAAGCACACCTCAGATTGCCTATGACAAGAGCTGATGCTCTCGTGCGTATAAATAGCCGAAACTTTGCCGTGTCAGCCGAATAGCGGCCTCGGTCAATACGCATGCGCAGCACAGTGGGGCTTCTTCCTAGCACATGTCGCAACTCCGAGAAGGGTGCGCGCATATATCTTGCAGCTCCGGGAACTGCGGCCACAAGAAAAGCACCCAGCGTCGACAAGACGAAGGAGGGGTCATATCAACGCCGCCGACAAAAGAGCTGCGTCGCGGGCTCTGAAGCGGAAACGCAAAGGAAGCTATGGCTCAGCTGTACACGCCCCAAAGAAATGAGCGCGCAGAGAAAGCGAACGCTGCGGCCTCTCTGCAAACCGCTGAGCGGTGATCGAGAGGACCAAAAATAGGAGTTGCCCACAAGGCCGCAGGAGCTGCAGGCCGTCGCCCATACAGGAAGTCACGTGTAGTATCTGCGGCCACTTTCTCGCGCTATGAAATACAACGCACCGTTATCCGGGCCCGGGACAGCGCGGTATGTCGCTTTTCCGCGGAGTCAAGACCGCGGCCGCCTCATTCTCCGCGCTGCTGATTGCAACTGTTCCGTAGCTTGGCTTGATGCCAGTCTGCCCGATATACAAAGCGTGCAGCCGGTGATGCGCTGTTTTCTTTCTTCTCCTCGTTTTGCGGCGAGACAAAGGGCTGAAAGCGAGACGGTCGCATTGTGTCGGGTGACGCCCATTTGTCGGAGGACGCCAGAGGCCGCGAGACATTCGTCACGCGGACACTGATGTCTTGAGGAGGCTCGACGGAGCCTTCAACGCAGCATTTGGCGCTCTGCTTCGCAGGGAGACTGGACGAGCAGTGAGCGGCCGCTGCAAGCTTGGTTGCTCTGCGTGTAATTTACGACTAATGAATGCGTGTGTCGTGTTAATGGTCCTGTTCAGTGTGTGCTAGTACTGGCTATGACATGCGTAGAGCGAGTCACTCACTCTACAGCTCACACGGAAAGGCGCGGCAACACGCATTTTCCAACAAAAATGATCATGGACTCAGCGCAGGCGTTTAGCAATTTCCCGTGTGAAGGGTCACCCATGATTACGTGTTAGGATTGCGGAAGGGATAAGAATTTTAACTTCTACGTTGGCTTTCGTTCAATTCACGAACACGTGATGTAGTATTCCCTTTTTACTTTCAAGCGCCAACCTTTAACCGCGAACTTTATACTTGACTGTTTGATAAACATTTGCTTCCCTCCCAAGACACTTTATGTCTGAATATGATTCACGATATTTTCTCACTGAACCTAACAGAAAATCTGGAAAGCTGCGCTTCGTTTGTAGCCAGCGTTCGCATTTTAACAAATACCGCAGTATTGACCGATATGTATATCACGGAGCACGCCGCCGGTAGAGTCCGTAAAGTTACTTCGCCAATTATGCCGCCGAGCACTTATGCTCTCTATAGTCAATATTAACGAATTCGAGGCAATTGAAGTAACTGACCAAAACTTTTATTCTAGAAAAGTGGCATTAATTAAATTTAGACAGTTCGTCAGCTCGTAGTCAAAAAAAGGGCAATTATGGCTGTATTACCTCGCGGGGGTAGCGAATACGGGACCAGATTGGGTGCTTAATAATTGTGAGCCGTGTTTAATGGCGGTAGCTGTCTATTAATGTCGGTTCTCTACCGCAGCTACTGCCGTTTTTTTTCTTCAACCGCCCCGGTTTTTCACAAAAAAAAAAAAACGGGAGGGACAAGCACAACCTGCAACAACAGGCGTGGTCGTCATCGCAATCGCTATCATGATCACTGAGGCCACTGTTTATGCCATCAATGGGCGCGCTAAATCTGGAGCAAGAATATACAATGCTCTATGCAGACTCGGCAGCAGTACAAGCGTGCGTAAAAATGGAGGCCGGTTTACACTGGTCGTAGGGAGTGGGAACAATACATGCAGGCATGTAATGTTAAGAGCTGTCCGAAGTTGCTACTGAAGGATCAGAGACCGAATGGGTGAATCTGCACAATTGTAACATTGCGTTAAGGTGTCACCTGCGGGTCGTTGGATAGAAGCTGTAAGTTTCTTCAGTACGTAATGAAAGCAGTTCCTACATCATGGCGTGTCAAAAAATTAACACATCTCACCCTTCCTTTGCGAATTTCTTGCAAGTTGTGAGCACTGAACTCAAAGTTTATGAAAGTGGAACGAAAGGAAGCGAATTGGGTCGGCTTTATTCGCATTTTTTTTTTGTGCACTGGGGCGGCCATCGGAAGAACAATGCACACAGGATTCGGGTTAACTTCTGGAGGTCTACGAACCGTCTTATCAGTACTCTACGCATTGCGGTTCTAAAGGAGATGAACTACTTTGTTGTCCTGCTCTGAGGACTTTTACTTCAGCCGGATTTTCTGTCTACCATGTCTTACTGCATGATGAAGCGGTAGAATTTCCAATGTCTGACTGACCGGATTAGGACACCGCGCCTTCAAAGCTCTAACCTCAACGGCGCCGCTGTTGCAGGTATTATTACGTCGCAGTAATTGTTTGGTGGGCATGACTTAATTTTGTGCTCTACGCTGCGGAATAATTCATTACCTTGCTTTGAGGCCTCCTACGTTCTTATCCTTCAAAGGTCGATGGCCTTACAAATGCCGGACGGCGTCAATGAAGGGCCCTTTACAAGCTTCATGATCAACGGCATCACTTATCGAACCTGCTGCTATCTGTCAGTAGGGAAATTCTCATATTCACGAGCAATATTTGAATACCAACAACAACCTTTTTTTTCAATTACGTAAACGGTCAACTTACATAATTTGCTTTGATAGGCTGTGAATGCTTAGAAACATATTCAGGACCTCTAAAGTGCGCCATAGATGTTAGTGCTGGTTGTCTGAAAGTCGTGTTATCAGCTTCGGAGCCTTAAGAATTCCCACTGCAAGTCCCAATGGAGGATGATATGGTAAACACAAAATAACTGCGAATTATTAGGGTATACTTGGTTGGTGGAGTGCTTAAATATAGTTACTTAAAAATATCTATAGGTCCACCTAGTAAAAGATAGGAAAGGGAAAAGATCACTTGGTACTAACTTGTACCAGACACGTAGTCAGAAATTTTTTTCGGGAGGGGCCCGAGTCAGTTGTATACGACGAATCCTTGGCGGGGAGGGGGGGAGGGGAGGAGGGTCTATGCGTAACAAGAACACTGCTCTGGGAGGGGGCGGGGGGGGGGGGGGGGTTGAGCACGACTTCGAGGGCCCCCCTGGATACGTGCCTGACTTGTACGAAGGCAGAATGGTCACCTTGGCATTTCTTAGATGACAGTGAGATACTTGCAAATGCTTATGGGGTCTATTTGTTCATCTAAAAATATCAGTGGGCTAAAAATATCAGGGAGATCAGTGTAGAAGCAAAAACCTGTACATAGAGAGAGTAGTGACCGTGCCGTTTCTGTCGTAGGTGGAATGGAGATTGTAATCCATTTGAGTTACTCAGACTGGGCTCTTAGCCTCTGAAGTTTACTTCACGCTACTTTCCCATAAAAAGCGACGGAGAGACGTTGGCAAGCAAAGAGAGAAATTCAGTAGTCAAGCTCTAACATATGGAAATTAGATCATTTCTGTAAAAATACCAAAATATCGATTCTAAATCTTTCTCAAGTGATAGATTTCGCATTTGCTCAATGAAATACTACCAGTAATCTAATGTAGCATATTTTTACGTTTTATCCTAGAGCATGTAGTACAGGAAAAAGCGGCGGACACACTTGTCCTGCGCTAGCTTGCAACTAGATGATGTCAGGACGGCGCGAAAAGAACAATGGAACAAGAGGCACAAGAACACAACAGGACAGCCGCCTGTCCTGTTGCGTTCTTGTGCCTCTTTTGTCCTTGTTCTTTTCGCGCCGTCCTGACATCATCTAGAAGCTATGCACCAACTAGCCCAAACCAAAGTACTTTTCTAGCTTGCAAAGACAAAGGCTTTGCTGTGCCTTGATCGTGTGACTGAGAGAATCACACTGCATGATTTTTAAACACGAGTATGGCGTTGGTAGACGCAAATTCACATCGGAATTCGACGCTAACGCTACAGTTTTGAAAAAAAAAAGAGCATTGAAATTGGAGGGAACCCTTAGGGTCTCCCTTAAGTGTATGCCGCAATAGCGTAATGGGTTAATTACGATATATGCAGAATTGATCATTCTCTGTTTTGCATTCATATATCGCTGAGAGTCCTCATATCACTGAGAGTCCTCATACGCAGCGGTTAAGCGACGCGCCAGTGCCCTGCGTCTGCAGGCGCTGCCACCGGCGGGCCTTGTGTGACCCAGATTTCTCTTCCCGAGCGACCAATAATTAATTTAGCTGCAAACTGCCACGGTGGGCAGTTTCCTCACAATGAGGTGGGCAGGTTGTGATGGTGCTGCAAGGTATGTGACTTAGGCGGCCCACCTGTTTCCTAAGTTGCATCTCTGGGGATTTTTCATGGATGTTTCGTTCACAATCAACCACCTCGATGCTGACACAGACGGCGACGCCGGATTTTCTGCGACACGAGCTTAACAATTTATCGCGTTAATAATAGAACATGAGCGAGGCAAGCTAGGAATTTTGTTGCTTGTTGCTTTCCCTCAGTGCCTCTGGTTACCCACCGGTGATACAATAGGTACAAGCTTTCCCTGGTCTGGTGCTCGGCTTCTTTAGGGTGAAATGCTTGAGAAATAGGTATTTGATCCCGCCTTGGGTAGAAGAAAAAGCCTTGAGCCATGACGCTCTTTGGCCACAGATGCCCTTGCGCCATAAATATCATCACCCTCATCCATTTCGTTGTTTTGCGTGATTCCTAACACACACATGGGGCAGAAAACAAGACGAATGGCATTGCAGTATAATTAAAGCAGTCTTATGAACGCTGCAGAACATAAGTAACTAATTGCATTTACTATCCCTCCATATGAATTCTAATTGATTACAGTGATCGATTACAGCTCCACAAAAGGACGCGAATCAATACAGAAATATAATCAATTACTATTGCGTGACTTTCCATCCAACTTCTATTGCCATAATATAAATTTACTCGCACTTCAATGAAACAGTCCGACTTGCTTGATGATTTGTTACACGTTGATAATTTTCAAAAGGAGTTTCAAAAGGAAAATCACATAGGCCGTCGACGTTCATCGGATTCATTGGCGTTGGCTTTGACAACGTTGTGGATAGGATAGGAAAAATTTTATTGTCCAACAGAAAGAGGTTAGCTAGAGGGTTACCCGCCTAGACGACGGCCGAAAGGTCTCGACTCTCGGCGGCGGCTTCGGCCAGTCGGACGAGTTGTAGCGTAGTCGCCAGGTCGGAGCTCAGTAGTAAGGCCTCCCATTGGTCTTTCGTGTTTATGCCTCGTCCCTCCAGGGGGCATGAGGTCGTACTCCGTTGATTTTGAGGAACGGAAAGCCCTGTAACTGCCTCCCTGTTTCTTCGGACACCTCAGTCGGGCTTTGAGGTACGTGGCAGTGGTGTCCACCTGCGAAAAACCGCGCCTTCGCTCAATATTTCGTACTTAGCAATGGTAAACTGCCATTTTTTCCTTTTTCCTGCAACAATCTTTAGTATTTTTTTTGCGTAAGGATTTACAGAGTGGCCTCGTTTTGGCCAAGCCGCTTTGTTCGGCCTGTTTAGCGAAAGCAGCCTGTATTCCCACTCCAGCGTCCGCTAGCATTCCTCCAGCGAGTTTTTCGCCGCTTCTGCTCGATCAAGTTGATCGCGCCTAAAGGCATCGCCCTGACAAGCGGCGGCAAACGCTCGTCGCTAGGGGCAGCCTCGAGAGGGCGCCACACGGACCCCTCTCTGTCCGGAGTCTCTCCCCCTAGTCCGCCAGTGGGTCCGCCCCACTACCGCCGCTGCCTTCGATCCGGCCAGCACTGGCGGCCGCCGCCAGCTAGCGCCCAGAGCGGGAGATTTGTTTGTCGCGCGGCGGCATCACCGGCTCGGTCCCCGCCGCCGCCACTGCGATGCCCGCACTGGATTACGCGTTCGCCACAGCCAGCCCTGCAACGAGGAGGGCGCACCACATCTGCGTCATCATCGCGCCCTGGAGCGGCGGCACGCTGTGACGCGGCCATCGTCGCTTTGAAATCTCGTGCCGCTGCTCCCTATTAGAGGTCGACGCGGGTAGCAGCCGCGAATCGGCGATGGAGTGACCCCCTCCTCCCAGGCGCGCGTCCCTGAATCATCGGTTCGCTCTCTCCCTGGCTATCGTCCCCACGCTACCAATCGGTGGCTGAGGAGGAAGCGGGAAACTTTGCCGGCGGTGTCTTTCCTTTTCTCTTTCTCGTGTGGTTCTTTGGCCTCGGGACGCAGGGATAACGCGAATGCTTGTGTGGTGACTTCGCGCTTGAGTGCTTCGTAGCGCACCGCTGACCGCGAGTTCATGACTCGGCCTCGAGCGTCCTCCAACGCTGATGACCCTTCTTCGTGGCTGTGGCTGAACGAAGATGCACTGTACCGCTGGCCTGTGCGTGATTCGTTGTCGTTAAACCTACGTAATCGTTGACGTTGCATTTTGTGGGCGGGTTCAATCCCCGGACTCGGCCTGTGGATGCAGTCGGACGGCCTTATGTGGTCTCGTGCGTGATGGTGTGTACCATTTTGGCCCTGATGACGATGACAATAATGCTGTAGACCTGTTCTCCGAAATCACGTCTTCTCGCTCAAGCTTTGCTTTGATAAGTCAGTCAGTAGCCTCGCTATAGCCTCACCGGTAGTGCGTCGGTATCCGCATTCACAAAAGGACACGCTGTCTCATGCGCTAAGAGCTGTGTATAATTTCCAAACCTTCCGAGTGCGCTTGTTCTATTGGCAGTTAGGCAGTTCCAACGTCTTTTTTTTTTCACGACACAACCCGCACGGCACAGACGTTTATTCTCCTGTTGTCTCACCGTACGCTAGATTGTGTTCTGTGATTACTTGATAGGCAGTCATCTCTTAATACAAGTTGGTGTGATATTTAAAGAAGGAGTGACGGTTCGTCACCTTTTGAACGAATTTGGAAGTCTAATTGTTGTGTTGTTTTTAGGAACACGTTACGTCACTATACATCACTCAAAGTCACCAACGTTACAGTGAGAATCGGTTTTGGCATTGCGGCAGTGTGTGGCATATCAAATAACACCACATGCACAGTAACGTTCGATTACTTGCTACATACTGACGGAGCAAGTATGTAAATACGAAAATAATAGAAATAATTTCTCCTTGGAGGCCCTTCATTCAAATAGACGTGTAACTCAGCGGCGGGAAAGAGGATATAAAAGCCACTTCCCTACATGTCCAGAAGCGGGAATGAGCACACTATCGGCAGGCCCCACTTGTGATGAAACAACGGTAGAAGCGGTTGTGAATATCGTTTCGCTCTTGGGAGATAGTAACTCGTTAGGCCGCACTTCCTAGAGCGACCTGCTTCAATCTTCGTCGGTAGGCAGGCGTGAATCCACTCGTGGACTTGGCGGATGTCTTCTGCGGCTTTTGCGTCGCGGTCTCCTGCATCTCTGCTGTCTTCGGCGGCTGCGACGTGCTTAGTGGTTCCGCTCCCGTGTCTGCGCTCCTGTCCTACTGGCCGCACTTCGCAGCGCGGGCGGCTGCCAGTCATGCTCGCCGCTGTCGTCCTCGCTCTGGTGTCGGCCGCGATGGCCCAGGCAGGGAATGCAACCGCACCGCCGTCCGACGACGAAGGTAAGTGCGACGGAGCAAAGCTATGCAGAAGACCTTCATCGATGCCATGCCGTGCCATTTCTTTTACGTGTGATTTGTTTCCTTTCTTCTGCTCTTTTTGAGAAGGGAAAGAGAGTGCCCGTCGCGTCCCTGTGCTTGCAGCAGCTTCTCAGCCGTTCGTTGTCAATTTAAGACCTAGACATATTGTAGTACAGACAGTGTTAACATAACTTATAACACTTATATGTACTTAACGGGTATCAAGATAAAGTTCATAAATGATGGAGAAACTGTGGCGCTTCGCTGCAGTTTCGCAGTGCCCACTTACTACAGCTCACGAAACGGAGGCCCTTGGACGTGACGGAGGAAAGCACACTGTGCTGTGTTCACGCCGTCCCAGGGCTCTTTTTTCGCGCAAGCATGCTTGGGGAAAAGTCCCGAGTAGCGACCCTGTCTTGACCGCGCACGATGGTCTGTCGTCACACCTGCAGTGACACTTCACTGTGGCGCGTACTTCGAGCGCTATGTTTAACGACGAGGACGCCGCCATTGTAGAGACATAAAAGTCTGCCCGGTCTGGTCTGATGCTGTCAGAGGAGCCTATTCTTTGATGGTCTCTTTTAAGTATGCGTTTGGCGGAATGTGGTCAAAAAGACTCTGCGGTTTGATTCCTGCCACTTCTTTTGTTCTCCCGGTACTGATGGGGATTAGGCGGAATTTTCTTTTGTATTTTAACCTCTAATAAGAGTTTTGAGCGCAGAAATTACGCGGAGGCAAACTACGCAGGCCAGAAGCTGGAAGATTTACTACCTAAGGAAGGTGCTCTTTCTTGAACAGAGGGCACAAAGAAAGCACTTGGCCATTCTTCGGCAGAAAGAGGAATTTTAAAGTAGCAAGGCTGCTGGGGGCCTTCAGCGTTGTGCCCAAAGTAACGTAGTGCCTCTCATAATGAAGGGCTTAACATCACCCGAATGTTTGATTGATAACCCTGTTACTCATATTGAGGAGAAAGCACGTATATCAGAATTGACGAAGATTTGTGAAAGAAAATATGCAGTCAATGCGACGAATTCGTAAATAAGGTTTAAAAAGGGACGAAACGCTTGACCTCAACTTCGGTGTAAGGCATTTTCTTCATTAACTGCAGTCCTTTCTTACGCCGTAAGCGAATTCTCCTCAAAGCTTACTGAAGTATGCAAGTCGCATCACACTGTCAAAAACTTCCCTATCTACTATCGGAGGTGCCGTTACAGTTATTCAACCTTCGGGTGCCTAAGTGCTGCTGTTATGTTGCGTTGATTTTTCAATGGCACTGAAGCTTAATGCTATCATGCACGTAAGTAACGTTAATGGGTTTCTAGCGTTTGGCTTCGTTGCTTAGAAGCGGAAAAAATAACCTCTTAATCTCGGCATTTGTGAATACCGTGTTCCTTTCAGATCCACACATTATAAATGGTCGATGTGTCATCTATAGGGGAGACCTGTTCATCATCAGTACCATCAGTTATTATACCCTTAAATGCCCTTGGTGAGGCATTGCATCAGGGGAGCGTAGTAGCACATAAAAATGCAAGAACATAGATGGGCCAAACGGAACAGCAATCAGCAAAAACCCTCAGTTCCCTCCTTCCGCTCTATTACTACACTGCTTGCTGTTTGTATGTAAGGAAAACCGGAACTGAATTAAAACAAAAAAATTCTAAGGACGATTACGATTCTCCTTAATGAGAAATTTGAGCGCAACTCTGTCGGTGTTTGAGGCTCTGTAGGCTGGTTGTTTTGCTTTGCTGGGTCGCCGGCACGTCTGGCGGCGGTATTAGTTCGATAGTACTAGTTGAGACAGACGACTATGTGCAATGCACAGCGCACGAGAATGTGTATAGTTCGATAGTAGTATTAGTTGATGAAGACGACGACGTGCAATGCACAACGCGAGAGTGTGGTGCAGTTTATAACGAGGCGTGATCGGCTGCGGCGTTAGCCTAGTGCTTAACGAACGGGCGAACCGGCTGAAACGAACGGGCGCCTAAAAGCTCCGCTCTAAACAGAAGATAACGGGTAACCCAGTAATACTTGCCGGGGGGCTAGTTCGCGAATATTTTCGTAAAAAGATTTAACACACAGTAAGAGAGACGCAACAATTTAACCTCAAAGCCCTCTTGGTTACACCTCCTGGCGAAGACCACAGACAGTTGTGATCGACCCGTGAAAGTCAGAAAAAAGATGACGATGGCATAAAATAATAACGAAAAAAAATGATCACCATTTATGACAAGCAAATACTCGGCTCCGAGTCTGAGTCTGAGCGAGTCTGCGGCGCGGGCAGAGAAAAGGATGGAAGGGGGGAGGGGGAAGCAGCCCGACATTCGAGTAATGTCGTCATAAGCAGAGTTAAGTCGTTTAGCCCCTAACACGGGGGCATTGCTAGGCTCGAAGCAAAGAGCTGCCTCTGCAGCCGGCTGCTGCGCCTTCGTTGGAAATCCGCTGATTTCATTATAAAACGGGGGCGGAGTCATGGTCCGCTGACTTGGCTCGCGCCACCTGTCTCACAGGCATGTTATGGTCGAGGAGTGGGTAGGGACAAGAGGGACGACTGCGTTTGAGAAAAGAATTGTTAAACGCTAATTAGCCAGCTCGGCACTAATGGTAGATAACCTGTCGCGCCATCCGCTGCCTCCGGCCTCATTGTGTCTTTTTGGGTGTTATTTCTTTAGTTTGGATTTGCATTTTAACCACATTGCGCAAATGATGTATTAGAGACCTAAAGCTTATATTTACTGCAATCTGATATATGCCGGCAACGTTGCTATCACGTGGTACAGTGGCCAACGGGCGACTGGTGCGGCGGGAAATTTGGAAGAAACTCGTGAGAAGTAAGCTCTGCAGAGCGTTGCTCTGTTTTGTATAGTGAAGGGAAATAAGACTTACTCGGCGAAATACAGAGATATACGCATAAAAACACATATGACAGTGCTTCCGTGTATGTTACATCTTACTACATTCGGCGGGTTTTCTAACACAAGCAGCAACCAGGGAGGCAGGCTATGCCAGACGAGGAACTGCTATAGGCTGACGCATCGGGCATTCATTGCCATATGCGTAAAGACCGCGTACTTCTGCCAGAACCCAGTGGTGCGGTTTTCGGGTTTGTGTGCTGGCAGTCCTTTTGAATACTCTTCGAATATCTCCTTAACAGCTTCGGTAGTGCTTATATTTGAAAGTTTGTACGTCATTTCCAGCTCATTTGAGAAACCATTCCAGCGGATTTCATGCGGTCAGTCTAGCTGGCAATCACTGCTTAGACGGCCTGTTGATTCCTATATTCCTGTTTTGTCTTTTGCAGCACTTCCATGCTAAGGCGATGAATTTTGTTCCCTGGTTTATAATCATACAAGGCAGGCACTACAGTCACCACTACAGTTATTTCTTCGTTCGGGGAAAACGTTTGCCTCCGCATGGTGCTGGCACTGTGTCTAGCGCTCCTGCATTAGGCCATTTGGGCACCTTTTTCAATGCAGAGGGTTCTGCTGGAAGTACGCTTGCTGAAAGCGCCAGCAATATGTAATATGCAGAGTGCGCTTCACCTCACGAAAACCTATATATGAGCATAAAAACTGTTCTCATAAGAAGCAGAGAAGTTAAACTTAGTTAAAATTCGAGAAGTTTCCGCAGCCACTGGACGATGAAAATACGCACACTGCTGTGCTCTATTGATGTACGCATTGAGGATTTCGTTCTTCGCAAAAGCGAGGAACATTGCGAAAATACTTCTAATTCTCGTGTCTAGCACGCTATGTTTTGCAAATACATAGAAGAGAAACGCCTTTCAAAACAGTTTTTACGGAAACCTTTTCTTCGCGGGGGTGTGTGGAGTACTCATACAGACATCTTGAAATAGGTTTGTCGTCTTTTTGTTGTGTTCATACGTAAAACGCAAGGCAGCCTGAAATGCAATCTTAAAAGTTAGCCCACTTCTGTTTTCTTTTTATTTCTTCTCTTTTCTTGCCGACACTGTTTTTTTCCTTACCCTTTTATATTTCTCTACCGTGCTCCTCAATAGTGTTGCCTGCTTCCAAGCTTTCCGTTTTTTGTGCGCTCCTGGCGGCCTGTGGTATGCTTTTATAGCCACGCCAGTTGGCCTTTCCTTAGCGGAGCCACATGTTTTGTAAAATGCCGCAGTGTGTAGGAAAAGCAGAAAGGTAACCAGCCTTAATATGAGGCCACGTGCCGATAGAGCCCACACACAGGTATGCAATATTTCGCACAAGGGTGCATGCGGTGTATTCAGACTCTAGAAATTTTGAGTGTTGTAATGGCACTGCTTAGACATTGGGGCACACTAAAAGTATGACTGGCTTGACCTTTACTCCAACAGCCTGTTTGTGGCGCTTGTAACATAGTCACAGTGATTGTAGGGGGTCTGCTCACCGAGGAAAAAGGAAGCTTAGTAATCTAACACCGGCTGCGTTTTCTGAACGTTTCATGTTTCTTTTGGACCGTCTGCAATTGTGCGCCAGTATGGCAAAAGCAAAGCGATCTTTGACGTTTTTCCTCACAACAGCCGCAGTCCATTGGTCGCCTTTATTACGGTCTCTCAGTAAAACAAAGAACCGCCTTTAAATATGCACGTGCTCACACAGGAGGCTGACGAAGTTTAAATGCCTTCAGTTTCATAGTGCATTTTTGTTTGTCTCATCTCTGGCAATCTGTCCTCTGTCACAGTTTGTCTATGCATATTATTTGCGTAGCTCTCGCCCCCAAGCGCCGGAAAAGTATTCTTGGTTTCGCTATCGTTGTGTTAAGGCGCAAGGCCAGTGGCACTGTTACCTGAATCGCTTTCCTTTGCGGAACGTGAACGGGGAACATCAGATTACATCCAAGCCTGGTTTCTTTTTCCTAGCTCAGAAGTAGGGGTATTCCATGACAATCTGAATTTAATCTCTGAGCGGATTAAAGAACAAAACATGTGAAGTGCGATGTGAAGGTTATTAGTGACATTAGTTTTTAGTTCTGCGCACCGCCTCCAGATAGGGTCACCGCCGTGCGAGAGACCGTTGAGTGCTTGACTGCTCAGCGGGGAGCGTCATGCAATCGCGCTTCTTTCGTCTTGCTCAACTTGATTCTCCTGGCTGTATTCTGTAGCAGCTAATAAAGTGAGCTTAAATACCCCGCGTGACATCAAGAATTCGCTTAGAGATGCGCTGCAATAGCGGAAGGGTTCACGTATGGTTCGACTGGTAACAGTGAGCCACTTTTGCCCGCCTCATGCAAAGGACGCTATCGAGGGTGTGTTCAGCGGGGCGCCTTCAACAGAAGCGAGTCGGAAGTACAAACTTTCCCTTTAACGACTTCTTAATGAAAAACACGACGTGGGCCTTTGATCCGCCTACGAATTTTCCCTTCGAACACTAATGTAATCTTCCACACTGGGCGACTCTTCAACAGCACAGATGATGTTGCAGTTTCTAAGCTCGACTTGTCTGCGTTAGAGTTTTAAAGTTAGCACAAACCCTCGCAGGCGACGGGGCGATAGAAAAAAAACGCGAACAGAGCGGACCCTGGGCGCTCCGCTATTCGCATTAATGTTCACGCTTTTATTTCGGCGGTAGCAAAAAGGTGCTAGAGTCCTCCGTAATGCATTCTAGAACGCCTTTCTTAGCACCCAGATAAAAGCGCGGTCATAAGAAATAAGAACAGCGGAGTGCGTAGACGCCGCTTTGTTCGCGTTTCTATCGCAATAGTACGCCTGCAGTCAGACGCTTAGTCGCGAGTACGATGTTAGTTAAAGGTATTTATTTGATCGCCGTTTTTCACTGCATCCTTGTATATGCAGACAAATTGTCATTGTGAGATTTACGCAATGCCGCATGAAATACCGAGCAGTACGCCTTAAAAGCAAATAAATTGAATTTCTTCTACAGAGTCGCCTTCCGCGCACATTTCAATGTGGGTGCACGTGTATTTATTCTGGCCTGGTCTCTTTTTTTACCTCTTCGCCCCTTTTCTGCTGTTTCCAGTCGTCTAGTTTAAGTGACCAGACTCGAGTCTTGTCAACCGCACTGCTTTTCAGTTTCCATGCAGGAAAAATCTCAAAAATTTGTCATTCTTAGTAAGTGGCTCAAATAAGGTTTCGACATTTTACTACTTTCAGCCAACACACCTCTGGGGCCATTCTCTCTTCCCTTCTACTCCTTTGTCAGGTCTCATGTGTAAGTAGAGTGCTTGATATGAATCTGCATGAGATGCCTTCTCTGGATAAAATCTGGATAAAGGCTGCTCGTTGATCTCGATAAATTGTTGGTAGTTCGGCGCCTGTCTTGTCAGCTTCTGTTTTCTTCGTCGTCTTTTCGCGCTGCTTTCTCTGGTCATACCTTTGTTTCCTTCGTTTTATCTTTCTCTCTCTCTCGCTCTCTCTCGCTCTCTGTCACTCTCTCTCTCCCTCGATTCCTCTCGCTCACTGTCTACTTCCTTGCTTCGCAGTGCGCGATATCCCTCTCTTTCAAAGACATTTAGCTCCTGATCATTTTCTTGTCCCGTTATCTGGTCCCGCTATCTAGATACTGTGGCGTAGATTGTACACGCGTGTGTGCTTGGTCGGAAGCTTCCCCAGAAACCGCGGAAGCCGGATTCTGCTTCACAATATTCCAGCCATGCTGGGCGTCTCTGCAGTTCGCATACTCGCGTGCAGCTGAAATCACGTGACTCGTCCTTTGTGCATAGTAATTTCGAACCGAACGAATGAAAGAGAGACATCCTCTCTCGCGAGATGAAGGAAATGGTAGCACTTTCGCGAAAGCTGGCTACGGTGCACAAAAAGTCTACCCTGCAACAAAACAAGCGAGGTGCCCCTCAAAAATCATGCGAGTAACACGTGAGCTGTCAGGATCATATGGTCCCTTGTGCGGCTTCGGTCAGCTTCTCACGCCAGAGCGTTAAGGGGGCTTCGCTGCCCGAGAAAAGGGAGGGCGCAAAGCCGTAGAGCTGCCCCGCGGCCGCTACCCACAGTGGATGGCAGGAGCGTTCCCCAGCCTGTTTACAAACGTCGTGCCCACTTGTTTCACGGGTCCGATCATGGGACTTGGAGCGTGAGGTGTTTGGGGTAGCGCTCGAAGAATTTGCCAACGTCTTCTTCTTGCTCCGTTTTATGGCGTATGTGGCTGTACGCGCGTGCCCCGTTGTTCGGTGTGTTTTCGTTCCATGGGTGTTGCTGTCGCTAAGGTCAGGAAGGGCGTCCAGGGAGTGCTAGAGACGTGGAGCCGACTCCCATTGTTGGTTCGCCGAAAGGCGCCCCTCGGTTACACATATCTCGCTGCCACACGAGTTACCATTCCTCCTTGGATGCTCTGCCGCCGGCTCGAGAGCAAACACGACGCCTTTTGTGTCACTGATTCACGACACATGCCACGTTCTGTTTGAGCCACGCGCGTGAAGCCCTGCGGCGCTCAATCGAAAGGTCGCCGAGTATCGGCTGTTGCCCTGGCCCCGCTCTTTCTTTCTGCTGCTTAACCGTTCGCTGCCTCGGGCGGGGATGGGAGAGAGAGAGAGGGGGGGGGGGGGGGGATACGGCAACCGTTGTGTGCCATCGAGTCGGGCCCGTGTGCATGACCTTGTGGCCAACTGTGTCGAAAAGCATATTGCTTTCTAGAGTGCTTGATGACGTTGCCTCACGTATAGTGGTACTCGTGTTGAAAGCAAGGGTGGCGCGGTCAATAGCGTAAGAGAACCGTTAGGTCCCGTTGTTATTGCCACGCTATGGGCTCCTTTGAACTTTTCGAGCGCCAATGTTGAGTGAAGAAAAATGCGGTAAGAATGGAAGAAAATTTTCTCCACGTGGCTTTCAGCTCGAGTAGCATTGGCGGTTGCCGGGAATTCGCAATGCCTTGCGGGCCAGTGTCATTGGCATCAGTTGTCAGAGGGGATTCTTGTTGGACGCATATATTAGATACACGCATAAGTGGACCTTTTTAGGCCTGCATTTGGCAAATAGCGCCCTCTCTACAAGGACAGCCTCTTACGCCGGAAGAGCTCACGAAGTGATTTGGTGCGTGCTTTAGCTTTGTCAACGTTGATACGTTGGGGCAGTGTTTATATTTTATTTTTCGCTGTCTGAACCATTTTGGAGCCTATTTCGCATGATGTGCGGCGGTCGCTATAGACATATCTCTCACAAAATGATTATTTGATTCCCATACCGTTTTAATGCATGTTCCGCATGATAAACGACCACGCTATTGACGCTACAGTCACTAAATTTAACGCTGTGTGCAATAATGCTTTCGCAACTTTCACGCGCTATAGGGGGCGTGCTGGTAATCCCAAATGGCTGCCCTTGAGAGAATCGGGCGGCCGCTGCTGTGTCGATCTCTGTATTTCGGCTTCGCTTTGGATCTTCATGTTCGCAATACTAGCGCAGCGAAGGAACCCGCCAACTCTTGGCTCCTCAGTTAGAGTTAGGGAGTTCCAGATTCGTTGTATTTTGTAGAACGCGCACAGGTGATAAATGCTGGCCACACAGTACCCTTTGGGATGTTAGTGTCGTCGTGCTTAAAACTAGAGTTATGCATTCAGGTATCAAAACAGCGACATTAACATTGCACGCGCTTAATATTGTGCCAGTTCTGTTTCCTCTTGTACCTTTTTTCGCACAGTACTCGAGTTCCTGCCATACGTAGATAGTATTTGCTGTGCAAAAACGAAATGCTGACGGCCGACTGCGGGGAAAAAATAATTTCAGTGGACGTCGAGCCTTAATAAAGCAGCCTGCCCACACAGTTTCCGAGATTTGAGGATAGCTGCACGCTCGAGTGAAGGCACACCCGGTGCCGGAATTACAAAATGCGCCATTCTTGAAAGAATAATTTACCCGTTAGGCCGTCGGTGTGGTGTGACCATTTCTCTGGCTTGGAAAAGAGCAGTGTAGCTGCTCGGGTGCAGATTTCGTGGTTCAAGCTCTTGACCCACTCCAAGTGAGCGACAGTGGTCTCGAAGCTAAGGTTTATTTTGTCAAAAGTTTAAAAAAACGTGTTGGCAGACATACGACTGGGTATAAGGAAAAAAAAACAGGAGTCATTTACAACACATTGCAAGCGTATGTTTTAAAACTGCAGTCGTTCTATTTACATGTAAATTAATGCATACGTTTTCCTTCGTCTGCGGCAGATAATGCAAGGCAGGAAGCGTCGCACGCATTTCATAGTGACGTATACGTTTATTTTCTCATGGTACTAGGCACTTCGTGACACAAGCCGTCACGTTCGTCGTCCAGACTGGATGCGCTTAAGCTAGTGGTGCTTTAACTGTCAACTAGATGGTTAAAAAAAAAAAAAACCTGTGATCCTCCTGCACAAGCATCAGCTTTCTTATCGTTTTCTTTTTTGCCCAACATACATTTTATGCTTCGAAACCGGATTCGAACGTGTGATAAAGCTTGCGTGATAAGCAAATCCGAACAATCAAATGTTTTTTACAACCTATGTCCGTAAAGTTTCGAGGCTGATTTATTTTATTCATTCTCTAGAAATGACTCCCCGAAACAAATGTTGGTGCGTATGTGTAGAGGCATATTTTCGGGCTAACCTGAGCTATTTATGCTAATTGCTCTAGTAGCCGTTAGATGGCACACCATGTATAAAGACACGTTGTTACTAGTTGTCTGCGCATTCTACTGTAAGTGAATGTGGAGAGATGGACGTCCATCTCGAACAGCACGTAAACATAAAATTCTGTGTGAAGCTTGGCAAGTCAGCCACACAGACGTATGAGCTCCTTCGTGACACTTACAGCAACGAGACATTATCTCAGGCACGAGTTTTCGAGTGGCGCAAGAGGTTCGTTTCGGGGAGAATGTCGGTGGAAGACAACACAAGGCAGGGGCGCCCTTCAACCTCACGGAATGAAAACAGCGTGGCTCGGATCAGGGAAATCGTACAGCAAGGCCGCACCATTAGAGTTCGCATGCTATCAAATGCTGTCGACATTAGTAAGACAACATGCCACCAAATTTTGCGTAAGAACTTGGGGAAACGAAATCTGAATGCCAGACTTGGGCCGCACTCCCTCACACAGGACCAGAAGGGCGCGCGGGCATCAGTGAGCGCTCATTTGCTCTCCGAGGCATAGAAAGATGCCTCATTCGTCGACAGCATCATTGCTGAAGACGAAACATGGTGTTTTCAATATGATCCTCAAAGAAATAGGCACAGCGCCGAATGGCGGTCCACAAGCTCTCCGGAGTCCGAAAGGTGCGGCGACAGAAGACCGAAACAAAGGCGATGCTGATTGTTTTTTTCGATGCCAGAGGTGTCATACACCACGAGTTCGTCCCATAAGGGCAGACGGTGAATCAGGAGTTTTATGTCCGCGTGCTTCAACACATGCGTGTTGCACTGCAACGCCGTCACCCTGACTTATGGGCATCTGGACAATGAAACCTTCTCCACGATAACGCAAAGCCGCACACTCCTCTCTGCGCGACAAAATTTCTCACCAAGCACAGCATTACTGTACTTCCCCATCCGCCATACTCGCCTGACTTCTCCCCATTCGATTTTTTTGCTGTTTCCTCGTGTAAAGAGAGCCCTCAAAGGTCGCTGGATGGGGAGCGTGGAGGTCATTCAAGACGCCACGACAAAGGAGCTGACAGGCCTGCCAAAAGAAGCGTTTTCCAGCTGTTTACACGAACCCAAGAAGCTCTGGAAGGTGTGTATAGACTGCAAGGGAGACTATTTCGAAGAGGTGCGGCACATATGATTTCAATGTTAAATGCATTTTTTTAATGGAGTCAGTCTCGGAGTTTTAACGACAAATGTTTATGGCAACTTTTGCTCGAAACAACAACTGCCCAGCAGCAGCCCATCCAGCGTAGGCCACGAATAAAGATTTCGTTACGAGCCCGTTTTACTTCACTGACTGTTCTCACGAAAAAAGTAATAGAACTATACGTCAGCCAACAATCCCAACCTTGTAACCATTTAGCCTACAAAAAAAAAAGTACAATCATGCGTCCGTTCCCTAACTTCGTCAAAACACGGCAGAACTGCGAAATGGACGTTTACGTGCTTTATACCACAAGAGGCGCTCCAGCAGAACAGGGTGCTCGCAGCATTCCCACATAGGCTTTATTACTGGCCTGCTAATTTGCAATTTTATAATCGGTTCCCTCTTCAGTCGTTCTCCCGAAACAAGCGTGTGCAGGCTTATTATGTCTCTCTATAGAGCATTGTCCGGAGTATTTGGCACTCAAACGTGCGACAGCTCCTGTACGATCTGATCTTTACAAGCGCGCAAGGGCACCTTACAAACTTCAATTTTGTCTTGCAAGTTTGTCGTCTGCAGAAATAACACTTTAGGAACGAGAGGTACACCGTACGCGAGCGAAATGACACTCGACCTCTCTTCGTTGTCACAGCGCTATCCCTCATCGCGGGTTCCGTGAAAGTTGCGAATAACATGAAATTAAATCGTATCAACTAGGTGCAAATTAATAAAGCGCGAAAAAAGGGTGAAGGCTAAATTGAAATTAACCCGAAAGTGAGATCTAGAGTACACAACCGCTGCGTTTTTAGCAATTAACTGCTCGACGACTCGAGATCTTTGCTAGTTGGTGCATACTACTTCTTGAGGAAACGAGTCTGAAGACAAATGACTAGAATACAAAGATTAGCACAGAGTACGAGACAGAAAGCTGGGAGCATAGTCTTTTTGTCTGCTTTTCTCATCAAATGAACTGTGTTCTCTCTTTTTTATACATTCAAGCGCTTATAGTCCTGCGCAATCCCTTCTCACTTTTATTTTTCATGCGTGGAGAGCAAAGTCAAAGAAATGCAAGGCTCACGTTTCTTGACTGCACCAAACAATCCCTTGAACGCGCGCCAGAAGAGACATCAGGCTCGCTGAGGCGCTTGTCTTCCAGACAACATGGCTGAGCTGTCAGTGCGTGTAGTTTGCAGTCACTACCTCCTTGTGCAAACATTATCGCGGGCTTCTCCCTAAACGACTGACATTGTACAGGGAGTATTGACATCTGGAACTGGTTTTGCAGCCAGATAATCTGTAGCGGCAACCTAGCTAGACCTCCATTTTTGGGGTTACTTTTTTACGACACTGTACTTTTCTTGTATGGGTAAATATCGAATAAGGACAGTAGCGCGTACATTTTCTCTTAATGTGCACTATCTTCACCCTAGAGACTCTCGCAGTGCATGTTATCAGAGCAGTGTAATTACCAGCTAGTTGTCGTTGACCCATGTCATTGTCCATCAAGCCCGAATGTGGCAGTCAATGCAAGTTTGCGCCTTCGCGAATATGTACAATTGAATCAACCGCTTCACTTGTGTTACTAAGCATGGGCAACGGCCAGACTATGAAGCCTCCGCTCCTTACTTGGTACATTGTTCTAGAGGTTGCGAGAATGCGATGGAGGCTCGGACACATAACGGGCTTCTGTTTTAGAGCGGCAAAGCATGGCGATCAGTGTGTGAGAGGTTCGCAGCATAATAACCGCTGCACAGGATATTGCGCGTTCCCATAATTCTATCGCTATTACATTTGTCGAAGCCCTCCAAAAAGCCTACTATGCAACGGGTCCTGTCGCGGTCATCATACAGTCCCTAAGGTATCGAAGTTAACCTTCTGCGATGCTTAAATTCCGATTACTTTCAGTGAACGCTACGTCTGTCCTACAGCGGGCAAAGCTAGCAACGAGGAACATGTGTCGCGTTAATCTAAACACCCTTTCCTTGTAGCACTTACACGGCAGCTTTATGCGCACGAAGGTGAAAGCCGTCCGCACGCGGCCGATGGAAAGCTGGTGAGCGTTAAACAGCGAAAGCACATAGGGGCATAAATGCATTTCTCAAAACGTAAAAGCACAGGAGCGCGGCGGCACGTACAGCACCAAACGCTGCGAATCCGAACGCGCTAGCCAGCTAGGCGGTTGATGACGGAGGTTCCTAAAGCCTCAGAAAGCAGCCAGGGAAGCCGTGTACGCTGCCTAGCTCGAAGTACAGAAAGGACGAAGGAGGGAGAGGGGGGAGCGTTTGGCAGTCAAAGAACCTGGGCATATATCGGCATGCTGTAGTTGTGATTTTCTTCCTCTCTGGATGTTATTATGAGGGAGATAATCTTGATGGTCGTAATAAGATGTAGAACATCTTCCAGGTCCGACTGGCTCGATCACATTACTCGCAGTCAACTTCGGGAGAGTTAACTGTTTATTTAAACTGAAAACAGAAACAAACAAAACGGGAGAACAACAAGAAAACTATATACAGCTGAGTGCCTCGCAGATAGACCTGACGAAAACAGCCCCAGGCTCTCCCAGAACAGCCCGTTTTAGTTTCTGTGTCCCCGCCATCAGTGGAGACAACAACCAGTTGGGTACATTATCAAATGCTCGATCAATCAAAGCATGGGGAAATAACGGAAACAGTGGATCGAAGATATGGGACAGAAGGTAAGTCTTCCCCATCCACTACTACACAAGTAATTTCACTCTCCACTCGCTTTCCCACGCTTCGGCGTATTTACAAACTCATAAAGGGCGACACATGGTGAATACACCAGTTCGTCGAAAACCCGTCTCCGAGGAAGACTGCGTCATCAATTTGTCATCACTGAAAACCCTCAGGGAGCCTCACATGCACAGTCAGCGGGCGAACTCAGCCTGTGCTAAAAAGCGCGTCTCCTGTGACCCACTGCCTGTGCGCCTCACTTCGGCATGACTTGCGCCAACGAGGGGTCACTGTCACCTGTTAAGCGATCGTAGGAACCGACTGGTTGGTGATACGCCATCCCGGAACGCCAGAATAAACAACATTCGCTTTCGGCAGCGGCGCCTTCGAGTCGGGACAAAAGGGCGCAAGGCGGACGACCCGTTTCTTCCCGCGTGCGGCAGCGCTTACGGCGCAGCGCTTAGGCTGACGACTGCCGGTTTCATGGAATACTGCGTTCCTCGAAGGCGTCTCCACATACTGACAAGAGCGCTGAGCAGCCTTGTCCTCGTTAGCGGCTGCGACTGGTCTTTTGTTCTGCTGTCAAATTTCATAGTTCACCGAGCGAGTCTAAGGAACACACACACACACACGCACGCACACACGCACGCGCGCGCGCACGGCGCAAAAACTTGCGGCGCTCCATCCGTCCGTCCTCGGGGCTCGGGGAAAACCAGTCGCGTACATAACACCTCCCTTCCGCATGACACCTTAGAATGAAGCACACGCACACACAGTGCTCGGCACATCCGTAACCTGTGTGCCCAACTGATCCGCACGAAAGCAGTTACCACCATTACGAGGAGTCCTACGATGTGCCTTTCCTGAAATGCATTTCGGCGCTTAGACCTGCTCTTTATCTCCAGATAACCTACAATTCATTTTTCAAGCGGCCACTCATGCCACGAAGATTACAGCGTTCATGCACAGATATTCAGAGCACGAAAAAGTGTTCGGTGCAGTAAGGAGATCACAATCATCTTCCGTGGTTTAAAATTATTAATGGATCCTAACTAGTTCAGTGTCTCAATACAGGGTGAGAACTATTCCTGTGCGCTCTGTGTGACTGACTTTTATTTTGCAAAAAATGTTCACCTGGAATTTTAGTTGAATTTTCGCGGAAGCTATCATAACGAAAACTGTATTGTGCTATCGACTTCCAGACTACAATCGAACAAAAGTAGAGACCTGAACAAAAAAAATGCTTTATTTATAATCAGAGCGCTAGAATTGCTCTGGAGCTTCATAGAATGTCAACACTTTTGTTGCGTTTTCTCATCTCCGGTCCCTTTATTTCCTCGCTTGACTGGTCTGTCTACAACCTTTGTCCGTAAAGTTCCGAGACTGAGTCCTTTTAAAAAATGCGTTTAACATTGAAATAATTTCTGCAGCATCCCTTAGAAATAGTCTCCATTGCAGTCTATGCACAGCTTCCAACGCTTCTTGAGGTCTTGGAAACATTTGGAAAACGCTTCTTTGGCAGGGCTGTCAGCTGCTTTGTCGTGGCGTCTTGAATGACCTCCACGCTCCCCATCCAGCGACCTTTGAGGGCTCCCCTTACACGAGGAAACAGCAAAAAATCGAATGGGGAGAAGTCAGGCGAGTATGGCGGATGGGGAAGTACATTAATGCTGCGCTTGGCGAAAAATTTTCTCACGCTGAGAGCAGTGTGCGGCCTTGCGTTATCGTGGAGAAGGCTGCATTGTCCAGATGCCCATAAGTCAGGGCGACGGCGTCGCAGTGCGTCAAGCATGTGTTGGAGCACGCGGATATAAAACTCCCGATTCACCGTCTGCCCTTGTGGGACGAACTCGTGGTGTATGAAACATCTGGCATCGAAAAAAACAAACACCACCGTCTTTATTTCGGTCTTCTGTCGCCGCACCTTTCTCTACGCCGGAGAGCTTGTTAACCGTCATTCGGTGCTCTGCCTCTTTGTTTGAGGATCCTATTGAAAACACCATGTTTCGTCTTCAGCAATGATGCTGTCGACGAACGCAGCATCCCTCTTTGCCTCGGAGAGCAAATGAGCGCTCACTGATGCCCGAGCGTCGTTCTGGTCCTGTGTGAGGGAGTGCGGCACAAGTCTGACATTCAGCTTTCGTTTCCCCAAGTTCTCACGCAAAATCTGGTGGAATGTTGTCTTACTAATGTCGACAGCACTTGATAGCAAGCGGACTGTAATGGTGCGGTCTTGCTGTACGATTTCCCTGATCCGAGCCACGTTGTTTTGATTCCGTGGTGTTGAAGGGCGTCCCTGCCTTGCGTCGTCTTCCACCGACGTTCTCCCCGAAACGAACCTGTTTGGCCACTCGAAAACACGCGCCCGCGATAATGTCTCGTTGCCGTAAGCGTAATGAAGGAGTTCATACGTCTGTGTGGCTGTCTTGCCAAGCTTCACACAGAATTTTATGTTTACACGCTGTTCGAGGTGGACGTCCATCTCTCCGCATTCACTCACAGTAGAATGCGCAGACGACGAGTGACAGCGTATTTTTCTATATGTAGTGCTATATAGCAGCTGCCACAGCGATTAACATAAATAGCTCAGGTTAGCCCGAAAAGCTGTTGCTACACATAGGCGCCAACATTTATTTTGGGGAGTCATTTCTGGAGAAAATAAATGTCTCATAACTTTACGGACAAAGGTTGTATAAGCACAAGCCAAGTTTATATAGACTGCAGTTGTTATAGTTACCCAACTGTTAGGAGATGCTTTGCACAGATTTCTGTCCGGATGGAGAAAATAAAATAAGATATTAATGCACTTTATATATGGCATATATAATGTATATATACCCAGAGGCATCCGGGTAAGGGCGACAATCCCGGTTAAAATTTTCTTATTCATGAAATTGCACCACAGCGAGTGCAAGAGAAAAGTTGAGAAATATCGCACACACCGAAAACCAAAAAAAAATTATACAGCAAGCAAAACAGCGGCGAGCCCATTCGCGTATCGGCTAGTCCACTTACGCAAAGCATTTTTCTCGCACACTTTAGTTTCCTGGCTTTTCTCACCCAGCATGTATACGCTCTTGCTGGATCTGCGTAGGCTAAGTGACGAATGCGTAATGTAAACACTGGGTTATAATCGAGATCCTTTATTTGCACAAGCTTCGGGCTATCCGTCATTGATGGCTCTTTTCTTTGCACTCCACCGTTTTTCAGACATAGCGCTGCTGCGCAACAGCCCATCATGTATTCTTACTTCGGGTTCCAGGCCTGTCTTCCCCTCACGTGCAAATGAGAAGAGAGGAAACAACAAGGAAAATAATGGGGCTGCAGTGACCCGTTTGGCGCCGAGTTACGACACAGGTTCTGCTCGCCGCCTATGTAAAAGTTCAACAACTACATCATGTCTAGGATTGGACGTCCAAAGACAGCCCAGTTCAAACGCGCGCTCACTCGGTAAAACTGGACAAAGTTCCGGAGAAGAAACGGTATATTTAGGGTTTGGTGCAGCGGAACTTTTTCAACTGCCGATCTTTCATGCATTATTTTTCTTGCTTTCAAAACTGTAGAGACAATCAATCTCTCGCATGCATCCGACATGGTCGGACTTAGAAATATTGATGTCGATTTTAGGGCTCTACGCCGAAGCTCCCCCCTCGGACCGCTAGCTGTTTCAACTCTGCAGGCCAGGCGACGTAATTCTCTGTGTTCTGCCCGAATGAAAAGTTCGCTGAACCTCGTCTTACGCACGGAGCTCGGTCAAAACGGAGTTGAGGCGAAGTAGTGTGCTTAGGCACGGTGAGACGCATAAGCCGAACTAGGTTCGCCGCGCCAGTCCTTAATTGATCGTCGACTTCCTTCATGAAAGCCAGCGCCAGTGGCTACGCGGCGTCCGGTGCTAAGGGTCTGCCTGGGTGCGTACCCCGGCGCTGTCCTCGCAATTGCAGCTCTTAGCCCTGGTGACTTCGCGGCGGACCCCATGGAAACCGAGGAGCGCCTATGCATTCGCTTTCGTATGAGCTGAGTAAGTAAAAGCGATTACTTATGCGGTCTCACTTAAGGAACCCTATTGTTCTGTGTTAGGCGAGGAGCGTCGACTTGAATCCTTTGAATGGACGGCCCTTCGAATTAATTCCCTACTAAAAACAGACTGAATTTGCCGGCAGTGTTATCTAAGAAGGGATGGGGGCATAAAACTGTCGGTGTGTTGCGCTTAAGGTGATAAGCGACGGCACAATACGCGCAGTTCGTTTTTGAGCGAATAACAAGGGACGTAAGTTGCATGCGCACCCGTCATAATGTGAGGCTGTAAAGGGTTTTTCCCTGTTGTTGTTTTTTCCTACGGTGACATTTTCTAAGGGGCAAACGGTTCCCTGTTGCATAACTGAAAGACAGTTCTGCGTAGGGAGGATTGAAACTCAAGGAGCAGATTCGGAGAGATTGACGGCCCTTGCTAATCGGACGTGCTGTTCAGGCAGGCATGCGGCAGGCAGTGCGTGCATTCTTGAGTGTGAGGGGAGCGATGGTGGCACAGATACAATTGTCTCCTAGTCTACCTCGGAGTTTTCTTTTAGTATGCGTGTCCTTGCACTCATGCACAATCTCTCTTTTTTTTTTTCAATGCGCTAATTGTCAATGCAAAGGCTTCCGGGCGAAGCGCATTTGTCATCCTCCTAATAGTAGCGGAAAGGCTCCCGGGTAGCCGATAGTGACCGGAAGGAGGGGGCAAACGAGTGTGGGAACGAGGCGCCAACTTGAACTACCGCGCTCCATTACTGTATTAAAGACGTACTGGACATAATAATAACGGCAGTGCACTCAAAGAACTAGTAAGAATTTGCTGTGAATTCAGTACCACACAGGAGGATTGATAAAAAAGCAAACATAATAACAACGAAAAAAAAGCCTTTCGTAGACTGTGTGGCGATTTCTGAAGCTTAGCATGTTCTGCTTAACATGTATATCTAACACGTAAATAAATATAGCAGCTATACTGTAGTTGCTGCCAGTATTAAAATGACAAGCCATTGCGCGTTTTGGAGTGTGTAGTTCCTTCACCCTCTCACTCGCAAAAGTAATTGTTGTTTACTGGTTTGTTCGTAGCAGTATTATGTGTTTTGTGGCCAGTAAAAACGAGTCAGCTACGGTAGGTACTCAATGCGACGTTGCAACCTCTCTAAGAATAATTTTATAATTTTGTGCGCCAGCTAGTTCTGTTTTGCTTCACCTCTTTTCCGGAAAATCCGCATCTGCTCTCCGAAAGAATGTTAATATAAGAAACACTGTATATTAGGCTGGTTTTGCACATGAAGGTTCTCATACTAAAGCAACAAAAGCAAATAGTTTCGCCGCTTCTCTATTTTTTTTCACAGGTTTTAAACGCGTTGCAGAGCATTGATATTTTATTCGTACACCCTCGCTTACATTCCGTAATTCTTTAAATTTCTTTTTTTTAAGCACGTCATGGCACCGAATCCGTAAAACATTCTTGCAGTGGATGGCATTTCGCAAGCTGGGGCAAATCCTCCGCAGCAACAACTCAGGATGTGATAGCGCGGTTAAAGAAAGAGGTCCGAAAAGGGCATAAAAGCAACGCATTCTTCAAGCCTTTTTTTTCTGATGAGCCCTAGCCTTGTCTTGGCGCGTGCCCTGTTATTTTCTCGCTTTGCTTCTCCTGCGTTGTCGGGTGTCGCACTCCATCACGACAACTGGAATTAAAGGACGAGACTGTCCCCACCACCACGGGCTCAAGTTCGGCTTTGCCGGAGAAATTACGGGCCGGGAAAAAAAGAACCATGGTTCGTACTTCACCCGCAGTGGCGCTCCCTCCCATTTATTTACGGTGTTCTCAGCCAGAACGCGAATGGTTTCACTTCTATCCTTTTATTCGAGGCGGTTCTTTGAGAAGGGGGTGGCAAAAGAATTCTAAGGCTGCATTCACACGGTGTAATTACAACGTTATTTTGTCTCCATTTTTCTTCTGCTCCTTCCCCTAAAAAAATACCTGGGTTTTTGTTTTTCACAGAGACGTACATTTTGACTCAAAATTATTGTTGTTGCCAGCAGTCAGATTGAGCGAGAAATAAAGAGCATGAATAAGGAAATAACGTGCCTTCGTCGCCCGTGACGACAGTCTGTAAACCGCTCGGCCAAGACGATGACGGTGCAGGTAAGTAACCAGACTCAATGCAAAATGTAAAAAGCCTCTAATCATAAACTTGAAAAAGTATTTATTTTATTGGCTTGTGCACATCCGACATGAGTCGCGTCGTATTGACAACAAAGTGTGTCGCGGTAAAGAGAAATTTCCTGGAAATGATAACGAGTGACACAATTAAGCGTTGCTTCTTCAGCTTCGCTGACAAAAAAAAAATGAAGTTATTGAATTTTGTGTCTAGAACCTACTCGCCCATAATGAAGCAGACTGAAACGAAAATTATCGAACTCCTTCGTCACAAGCTTTTCATAATTTTAATGCTCTAAAAGCGACAAAATTACCTGCGAAAGACCTAGAAGAAGGACTGAAAAACTTATTTTAAAAATCATGCCTTGGTGGACAAGACGAGTATGTGCAACGAAAAGATCAGCTTCTCTTCCAACGCGTCTTTCCCCAGGGGTCAACACCATATGAACCATCATCTCTCCTTAGTTCCGTGCCAACGTCATTCCTTACATGTAAGTAGATGATCGTGTACATGTTGAACCTTACCATGATCACGTTATTAGCAGCCGATAGATACTGAGAAGAACTTCATTTTAAAACACCATTCTGTGGTGCTTACCACATTTTTTTCAAATGTAGCAACGCCCTTTGTTAGTTCTTACAAATATTAAAAACCACTGCTCGCAACTGCAAGTGTTCTTTAATTTGAACGATCCTCGCCCTGTTCCTGCTTAACTAACTTTTCACAATTCTTACTGCATTTGGTCTCCGAAGCAACAATATTGTTATCGACTAAATTTTGAAGTAAAAATTCCACCGTCCTACTTGAAATATTGGCGTTGCTCATGTGCTCATCAAAACATTTGTTGGTGTCTGTTCTTGGCAAGTTAATTTACATCCTTTTGTTTTCTATGTCTCCTCAGTTTGATCTAGTCTTTCGGTTAATCACGTCAGGTTCTACGTATCTTTCGCGCCTCTTATGTTACCTATGTGGCCTGAAACCTGCGTTTCTGGAAGTCTGTTTTTCGCGTTTGAGGAGAACCTGACGGTCGCGGTGGCCAACGTGTTCTTTCTTGTTTGGGCGTCATTCTTTCCCCAGACGCTCCACTTTACAAAACTGCGAGTAACGACCAGCCTTGTGCGGACTTTCGAGCTCTCCGCGAAGGGGGAATCTGCGTTGACAGCCGGGGTGGCCCCGCTGCCTCGCGGGACAAATTCGACGTCTTCGGCTCCTCCTACCCGTCCATTGCCCGCGCCAAAAAGCGTGACAGCGCTGACCGGTCCCCTGACGCTTCGACCGCGCTGCCTACAGCCGCACACTGCTGACTTGAATCTCGGAGAATTGCGAAAGTGCCCCGGGGCCACCGCACTCTCCCTCCGCAACGGACAGCGGCGAGGCCGTCGCTCCGCAATGCAGCAGTGCTCAGCCTTGACTGGCCGCCGACGTTTTCTTTGCACTGCTGTATGTCGAGATGGTAGAAAAAGAGCGCGTCGGCGGAGAGGGGCCCGGTTGGCTCATCATGTTCGAGAGCGGATGCCTTGGTTGGCCTGATATTCTTCGGTCGCCGGCGCGGCTCTAAAATTCCGGGCTTCTATCTTTTTTATTTAGAAGAACGTCTTGCTGGGCAAGTTGGTGCAAAGACGAACGCAGGAAAGCGATCAAGACGGAAAGATCGAGGGCAAAGTCTCAACTGGTTTTACTCTTTTCAGTACTGCTCATAAAGGCAGTGCACGCACGTGACGGAAGACAGGGCAAATAAAGCCTGCACAGATATTAAAAGAATCCGCGCAGAAAGTTATTTTGCGCATAATGTGTAATGTTTAATGCGGAAACAACATTTCTGTGAGGATTCTGTTGATTGTTGCGTAGACTTGATTTGCCTTTTTCCCCTTTTTTAGGCACGTGAGTACACGGCCAATATGAGCAGTGTTGAAAGGAATAAAACCAGTTGACAGTTTGTGCTTTGGTTCTTAACGATATTTTTCTTTACGTTTTTGTTTGATTTGGTAGGTGAGTGAAAATGCGCACTTTCATTCGTCTGCCCCTTGATTGGCGGCTGCCGGCAGTGGCGTCAGAGTTGATGGCCATTAGCAGTACCTTTACCGAGTTCGGTATTAAAGGCGGTGCTAACTGATGCAAAGTGAAAAAAGAATTCTTACCAGACATGGCCCGAATAACTTGCAAGAAGTTAACATAGAACGAGGCTTCTGGCAGTTTAGGTGTTTTATAGCAATGCGAGAATGCGCGATTACTCTGATGTGGCTAGTTTACGTTATCGTAACTACTCTTACCTTGCCCAAAGTTCTTCATACGTGTGCAAAACGTTATTTGCTGAGAGCTGCTCATTGAAAAATCCGCTGCACTTCTTCCCTCTCAGATGCCGTGAGACCATGTCTTCGGCGCTTTCACGCGATCACTTCAGTCTCGCCGCCTCCTCTCCTGGCTTATGGTTTATCAAGGCACTTTTTGCATCTTTAATGTGCCATTGCTCTCTGTTTGGCTGCTAAAAAATGTAGAAATATACACGGACAGCCCACAGAAGTTGGTCTATTTTGTCGTGATTAGCTTCTTTTGCGTCCACTAATTTTTCCTGTTGTTCATATTCCTCTTCTTTCTTGCTCGCGCGGATATCATGAATACCTTTTGCTCCTACCGAACGGCCGTGCATGCAACGTACGCTTATAGAGGCTTTGGCATGCTTTAGTTTTATTCAGGCGAACTCTTCCGAAAATATGGGGTCCAAGCTTCACAATATTAGGGCTTAAAAAAAATTGTGGAGACGCTCAAGTAACCTTTAGAGTGTAATGCTGTAGCATTAGGTTTCATTTGCCGCAGCTTCTGTTGCAACTTCAGTGTGTGTTGGCGTCGGTTTCTTCGCAATTTTCGGCTTATGAATTGCTATATTAGGACCGCTAGCTGCATAGAAGGTATCGGCTATGCTCTGACGGTGCAGACATTTGCATATATCACTTTTTTCTGATTCTTGGTTTCTATTCTCTTTCTATGTGGCTGTCCACAAGCTTGGTTGCTCACAACCTGATGGGCAGGCGGTGGACACGCCACAAGGTCATGCGACAACTCTCGACCAATTTTTAATTTAATTGCCACCTGCCACGATGGGCAGGTTGTGATACTTAACAAGGTCATTTTACCTCGCTCGACAAATCAGGGCACGCTGTGATGATTTCACAAGGTGCGGTCACCTCTCTGGACCAGTTGGCGAATTTCGTCTCGGACTTCAGCGGGGTTTTTTGTGACGACAACTCTAATGCTATCGCACTGTAATGAGAGCAGAGTGGGAATGAAGGTGCGTGGAGAGGGGCTCAGGATAATTGATAAGAAACGTTCTCCCTGTTTGTCACCAGGCACAGGCGGAGCAAAAGCGGACGTAGTGAATGTGAGCCTAATTCCGCCTTCACACCTCGGTCATCGCTCACCAACCACCACAAGGGTCTGAGCCAAGACGGCGAAACTTTGAGCGCATTAATGATTTCTTCACTGTGACGCAGACTGTGTAGCGCTGCCGTGGCAGCTGCGCTGCACCAGGTCTGCCTGATTACCTCCCCGTGAGATGGCAACGCTGACAGAAAAGATAGTGCCTTAGCCACTAGCAAAACAACAAATAAGGAACGCAAGACCGGTGCATTCCTGCCCGTTCTTTTCTCTACTGTACCGCCTCCCTCATGCCGCAGATGTCCCAAACCCGGTGCTAATTTAAAACATTCTCTTTTGTAAACCCCGTTGGCAATCAGTGCACTCATTTTCAATACCCTTCTCACCGGACGTGGCGGGCCTGGCTATAGCCTCGGAGTAGCTGGCGGACGAGTTGGCTTTGGTGACCCAGGTCCTGGGCATCCTCGACGCTTAGTATTGCGTTGGAGTAAAGTCCTTTCTTTCTCTCTCTTGAAATTAGTCTTCTGTTGGGCTAGCTAGTACTGAAGTTGTGGTCGCGCCGTGTCCATCTCAACATTTGTCATACCTTGGCCAACTGTGCGCTGCCAGAGCCAACGTTCCTTGATTGTCCATTTCTCCGGCGCTGCGTGATGCGGAGGACAACAAAGATGGTTTCACTCGGTGAACACCGTCGCGTATAATATGCCAGCTTGCTTGAACCATCTGCAGTGAAAGACCGGCAGGGGACGAGGCGCGAGACTTTATCCCTGGTAAACGGAAAATAAAATAGGTCCAAAGGAAACAGCGGGATAGAAGCGCCTGATTGGACGCCAGAGTGCCAACCGAGGGACCAAGCGCGTCTAATTAGATATCATTTCTCTTATCCCGTATCGCCGCGCCATTCATGGCGTAAACGGGGCAGGAAAGGTACGGCACCGGGTCCCTATTCGTTTTCCCGGTAAAGCTCGCGGCGGCCGGTGGCGGCTCTTCTCCGGCGCCAATCAGGGAACGACCCAGAAAGGAGAAATGCGAGGATCGAGAGGACGAAGGCGCGGGAAACCAGGAAGCAGCGGTGTGTAATGCTTCGTCATCCCATATTAACTAGGGGGCCAACGAGCCGAACTGCGTGTGTGTGTTTGGGTGAGTGGGTGAGGAGGGGGGCGGCGAGGGAGGGGGTCGCCACGCTGCTCATAAATCAGAGCTCTCGGCCAGCCCGCTGCCTAATGGCGCGCCGCCCGTGTTATGGATCCCGTGTCCCATTTGCTATTCGTGATGGCCCGTCACACGGCCTGTCGTCAGCGTTCTAGAAACCGAGACTTTGGTATGGATGCTTGCCGAGCTGCTCGCAGCAACGCACCGGAAGTGGGAGAAAAAGTTGGCTCACGCGTCGCGAGGTCAGATTACGTTGTCTATGTTTTGTCTTCGCTGTTTGGCCTTTGGTTAGAGCGCTGCGATGCTGTTACCGCTCCGCGGCGTTTGACGGCCTGCAAATAGTGACAGTGGTGTCCCATTAGCGGGGCCATGGTGGAAGAAGGGGATGAGGAATCTTTGGCGGTGAGGTCGTGCTTTATGAAGTTACCTGTGTTCGTAGTGATTAGTAGGGGAGACACGAGAAGAGGCGTTTGGTCGCAGACTTGGAGTGCGTGCATGAAATTATATTTTAAAGGAGATAGTTCCTTGTAAGACCAGAGGCGACAGTATGCACGCGAAATCGGTAATAAAGGAGGGTTTGTTTGGAACTAAATATTTTGTAGGCCTTTATTCAACATTCTACGTTTTCCTTAACTGCAGATGTAAGGACCTTTAGCGATTGTTTACGCGGTTCGTTCTTCGGACCCCTTGTTATTGGCTGTGAGGTCAGGGCTCATAGCTAGCAAGCAGTGTAATTGGCCCGGCTTGTCACCCAGAAGGAGCTTAACAGCTTTGACGAGGCAAAAGAACTGACCATTTGAAGGCTCGCCACAAAGCACTGCACCTGAGCTACGGCAACCACAATTTAGTCGGCACGCCGCTAGCACACGTCTGCAGGGACGAGGCGATACTCTTACAGGATACTCGCTTTTTTTTTCTCGTCTGATTCAGCTGCGAGGACCGCATCCATCCCAATCAAAGTGTCTGCTTTTTGTGGTACTTCTAGGGTAAGGCGAGTCTATTTACCCTGCTATATTGTCTGGGTGTACCAAAGGGTATTTCTCAGCTTTCCCAGATATTATTTGTATTGGGTGCAAGTATACTTGATATTTAGCAGGAGATGTATGTTGATAGGAAAGATTGGTTCTGGCAGCTCACTATGCCAAAGAGGGATAAAGTGAGAGACGAAAAGAGCGCTGTCCAGAAATATCACTTCTGTTCCTCCTTTTCTTTGTGAGCTACGAGAAACAGCTATGCAATACCAACTAACCTAACAGCCGACAATGATAGCAAAGAATGTGATCAGATGTGAGCAAGAGACAGTGACAGCGATGGACAATAAGTAAATCATCTCAGTGTATTGCACTGCCTGTGTAATCTAAAGGATAATCTGGACTGTGGCAAATTGTGACGTGGAAGTAGGTTATAACCTTTTACGCCGACGTTTCGAGGTTTGGTTGCACCGGTAATTTTTTCTGTGAAAAAATGCCCTCAAAAGCTGTATGCCTGCATGCCGGTGTCTTGCTCAAAATCCGCGTTTATCGTGGCAGTTTCAGTATAGTTAGTTCTTGGTCTAGTTGGTATTCCTGATTCAAGCTCATAGTTTTTCAGCGCAACGGCACACAGCCAATGAAATGAAGAAGGAAGAGAAGAAGGACGAACACAGCGCTGACTGACAACTGTTTATTCAGAGACGCGCACACAGCTTAAATACTCTCAGACCAGCGCAGGCGCACACCGTGAAATGGAAGAAAAGAAAAATAGGAAACAAGAATCTCATCACATCTTTATCGAAAAAAACTTTGAAAGCAACGCCTTTTCTGTATTATGCAAAATGACCGAAATTTTGCTGACACATTCTGACCCAGCTCTTTGAATATAGTATGCCTCTATTGTTTCACGGGTTGTTTTTAACTTGCTTTTGCTCAGAATCCTCACCCCCGAAAACACCGGTCTGCAGTCCTTGCAAGTTGCGCAGTGCTCGACAAGGTTAGTATCCTTTCCTATTCGTTAGGTCTCTTGCGTGCTCCCTAAGGCGGTCGTTGACGCAGCGCCCCGTTTGCCCGATGTAGGGCCTGTTGTAGGAACAGTTGTCAGTCAGCGCAGTGTTCATCTTTCTTCTCTTCCTTCTTCCTTTCTTTGGCTGTGTGCCGTTGCGCAGAAAAAATATGCGCTTCTATCGTGGCAGTTGTTTAGAACGCGTTAAGATGGCGCCGCATATGAGGTCACACCACACTGCCTGCACCGACTCTAACTTGTGTAGAAATTAAAAATTAAATCCAAGACACAAAAGCTGTGACACAATTTAAGTAGAAGTATCATCATCTCATGCACACAACATTTTTGTTTTACTAACTTGGAGGATTACCTGCCAAGCTCACTGTTTTGCTAAATATTAGTTATCGCGTTCGGTAGCTAACATAAAACACTCCTTAACTGCAATAAGAAGTATGTTACATTCGTGTGAAATGAATAAATCGCTGTAAGTAGTAGCGCGCTAAAAGTAAAACATACATGTTCTCTGCGGGAACAATTGTAGACACTGCTTCTGAAAGAGTTAGCCTCTAGCAGGCGTGTCGAGTCTGCTAAGCGCCTCTTCTTGCTTTGGTCTAGCTCATTTTTAGAACCGAACAGGCCTTCATGACACTTCGCTTACGAGTCTAAGCATGAGCCTAACGCATTCAAATTACGAGCACACACGACCTGGCCACAATGACGCTCGATCTTTCAAGTCCCCTCCTTGTAAGCCCTACATCAGCTGCGGGCCACGTTACCGCCTTGAGCGGCGTTGCGAGATCGCCCCATCCGTGCCTTCTGGCGGAGACGGCCGATGCAGAGGAGGCGCCCATAATACGAGTATACGTGTCTGCGGGGAGGCGTCCAAGAGTGAAACGGGGTCGCTGCATACCGATGACCGCATCCGTCGACTCTCTGCCGGACGCCTTTCACGTGCGGCATTTCTTTCTTTTTTTTTCCTTCCACGCGCTCTCACGCTTTTTCCTGAACCCAGGAAAGAACGCTTTATTTCATTCTTCTATTCTGCCTGCTATCCTTTATTTCCGCTGCCCCAGCTCAGGTGCTTCAGTATCGATGGCAGATGACGGGGCTATCAAAAATCTTTTCCTTCCTTTTTACTATTATTTTAATAAAACCACTACCACCACCACCACGGAAAACAGGCGTCCCTACCCTCTTTGGTGTCGTCCAGACGTCAGGCATAAAAAGCAAAGCGATTTTGTTGTTGTTTAACCACTCCTGCAAGCCTTCCGCCATCCATCAAACTCATGCTTCGTGAGACTACCGCCCAGCCTTTGGAAGGAGGGTCTTTCCTTCGCGCATGGCGGCGCCTCAAAGAAGACCCGCTGTATTGCACGACCTTCGCAGTGCAGGAAAGGGCGTCACACTGCTGACGTATTAGCTTTCTGGACTGGCCAGGCTCTGCTCGGCCCAGTCTTAGTTCCGTCGTTTACCAACCATCGCAGAAATCTGTGTGTGGCGGCTCAGCCGTGGTCATTCGATGGTACACGCCCTATGCCGCCGGCTTACAGCGAGTAGGCATCTGCGGTGGTATTTTCAAGCGACAACGCTTCGCGCCGCCTCTCGAAAACAGGGCGCGGAACCAGCTACCACATTCAGGACTACGCTCAAACTTCATCGCTCAGCCAAGCTTCCTGACGAGGTCTTAATCAGAAATGCTCATTGCCTCGCACACATAAAACTTGCAACTGCTTCTGGTTTTCTGACCGGCTTGGCCGTAAGTGTTGGTCCAGTCACTCATGAGAGCAGACTGCTTTTTGTACAGTGAAGGATCCCGCTGAATAAGCTGACAGTAACTTTAAGCAATGGAGTTTATGGGCAAACGACGATTTAGTGGCTGTTGGGGACAGCTCGGGATGAAATCCTACCATCGGGGCTTCTTCGCATAAAAATCCCGAAATAAGACCGCTTTTCCATTTTCCCTCCATCGAACTGCATGCGTTATCCGCGGTCAGTTTCAAATCCGCGGTCATGCACACAGCAGCGGAAAGCCATAGTCAGTGGGCCGCCGCGACTGGTGTATTGCCCGCAGTACATGTGCAGGGAGCATTGATAGCGTAGTTGTTTTCGGACGTTAGTCACATTATAAGCAGCTGGCTAGCTTTGCAGATTCTGTAAGCAGAAAGTGCCGCGGTCCGCCATCCGGCGCCAGGTTTATTTGCACATGGAGCTTATTTAGCCATAAAAGCTATTGGAAAGAGCGAAAAATGCGGCGACATTTTGCAGCCACACAATTTTGCAACGCAAACCGAGTGGCTTGTTGGAATCTACTCTAGCAGATGCTCGCGTTCAGTGTTAGGAACCGGAAAGTGGAGCCCTTTCATTCATGGTTTTACAGATCGGGTGGCTTTTTCTGTGCGCAAGGAAGTCAAGTCGCCACATATGCAGCCGGAGCCAAAGACGGGAAATAAAGACGCGTCCTTCTAGATAGTGAGCGAACAAGCGCCAGGGTATGCGGTCCGTGCACGCGCGAGCGTTCACCGAAACCAGTTGACGGTGTGCGTCAAAACAGGGCAGTGGCGAAACTGGGCATCGTAGGGCTCCTTTCTTCCTCGCTTCCGTTCTCGATTCCCGTCTTCCGTGCGCGCACAACGAAACGGAGGCGCTAACAAATGTATCCCCCAGCGAGAGCGTATCGTCCAAGCGCGGTATTATTCGGTCGTCACGCCTCGGCGAATGGCCGAACCGGGCCATTTTTACGACGTGCAAGATTCGGTCTGCGGGCGCTTTCTCAAAGACCTCTGATAGAGACGCCATTCCAGGTCATCGCCTGGTCGGCAGGAAACCCATCAGACTCGCCTCCCCCTTTCCCAGCGGCCTTACGCTTCGCCCGCGTTTACATGAAAAATACAGTAAAACTGTCGAACGAGAGAGATATGACGGAGAGTGAAAGAGGGCGGAAACGCGGTCGCTTGCTTACGGACGACCGGCAGGCGCCTTGGAGCATCGCTCTGGCTGCAGACAGGGAGGTTTTGAAGACAGGAATAAAAAGTGGGGATTGCATGGATTGACCGATCGCTGGACTTTTTCCCGATTTCAGGCAGTCGCTCACAAAGCCACACAATTGTTTCAGTGTTAAAGGAACTTTCTCAAGAGGTCATAAACAGGCTATTCAGTGGTATTATGTTAGAGTAGTTTGTTCCCACACTCATTTAGTATCTGAAAGCGCCATTCACAACAGGATCTGTGCGGTCCTCATTTTGCGAAGAGATTTGCGCTAGCAGACTGTAGTGAGTGATGCTGGAGTTTTGCCCCAGGGTTATATGGGACTGCATTTCTGCGGCAGTTAGCCAGAAAGGTCTCATATGTACTTGAAAAAAGGCATTCTGTCGCTTTGTTAGTGAAAGTGCTTGCGTGATCACAGCTGCAGTAATGGGTGACGGCGAGGTTGAAACTTCTGTAGCGGTGTTTTCGTCGCGCAGAAAGCACACGACAAGCTGTCGAAGTTGCACCAAGTGACGCTCTAAATAAATGCAGGCATCTTCGATAGCCATACCTCAGAAGATAAAGGACGCGCTCTGAGCGATGGAATTCTTGAATTCAGACGTTCTTGAGAAAACTCGAGTGCATTATACATATGCTGTTGCTGGATTTAGCGTTCATCAGATTTCGGTCGCAAAGAATACATCATTTTAATGTGCTTGCAAAAAAAGAAGTTGGAGCAGTCACATGGTTGGTGATAAGAACGGCAGGTAAAGCAAGCAGTGTCATCATGATCAATAATGTGTTCGATAACTTGGATAATGTTAAGAGTCGTGTAAAAAATGGGAATGAATTTCGCAGCTAGTACTTCTCTCTCACAGCATGAGCATTTCTATCTTTTTTTTTCTAGCTTGAGTGGCAATAAAAGCTTTGACGGGTCGAAGAAAACTTTCTTTAGCCAACGTGCACATATTCCAGGTTAGACCATCGAATGTTATCTCTACATGCACCATTTACATTGACCTACCGTCTTTGCCGAAAGTAAGCAGGCAGTGGGCTTTGTGTCTTGCCCGTTTTTCGGAGCACTTATGTTTTAGGATCTAAATGTCTGGATATTAAGTGGAGCCATTGGAGGCTTGTTGCTCTTCAGGGGTGTCGTAAGGGCTCCATTATACGACTGAGAATCAAACACAACTGCCTGTTTACTGTCGGCAAAGACGATGCGAGGTGAATTAAGCAGGGTGCCACCAGTAAGGTCTCTTGTCTCTACCAGGTCACTTCAAAGAAAGGAGTTCAGAAAGGGTAAATTTTTTTCTCAGCTTCTAAAATTTTAATGTGATCCCGAAACGAATAGTAAATCCAAGTGGAAAGAATTACAGATTCTTTTGCATGCTTTATTTTGCTTCCCGCACCGGTATGCAATTTCGAGGTATGCACTTGGTGAGCATGCACTAAATACTTAGTCTGCCTGAAGGCTCTTATCTTTCTGTAATAGTGAAATCACCTGAATGCAGTTTTGGAAATAACAAAATGGCTATTATTTCCTTTCTAACGTCAGACCTTGTGCAGAGTGTAAGTACCCTTCCGTGTACTTTGTTTTGTGGTCGCTTTTTCGGAAGGCAAAGCCTCGGCGACCTGACTATGGCGTAAGTGTAATAGCTTGCGATTACACTGATTTTAAATTTTCTCTCGATCGTGAGTCAGGCGCATGACTACCGCTTCGCTTTCACCGACCATTTTCAAACGCCAGACAGCGATTTATTCCCTGTCTCGCGTTTATTCTGTTACAGCATCAAGCAAAGAAAGACTGGCTCACACGAGCTTGCCACTCTCGGCAAACAACCGCGAGTTTAGCGAGAAATTTTTTAAGGAAGTGCGATTCTGCCTGGGATGACATGTGAAAGGAATCTTCCCTTACACCACCACATCGGATCAATACAGACGCCTTTACTAGGCCTGAAAATCGTCAATAGCGTCCATAGCATTCATGTCATACGCCGCAAATACAAAGAATCAAGGTTACCACGCCATAGCTGTCGTAAACTGTCAATAGTCTCACCAGCGTCCATGCCATTTACTGCAAATGATCGAAAAACAAATTCATCATCAGGTCAACTTATGACCTGAACTGCCGCCTCCACTTTGACTGCGCGCATTATGTTACTGCACTCGTATCTCATTATAATTCATAAAGGATCGATGTGTTCCCACATTCTCGCGAGTTTTCAAATTTTCGCCGTCGTTTAATTTCGAGGACCTGTCATGTCCATTTCAACAATACTGCAGCACTATTTGACAAAGGATGGTTGAGTTTTCTGATATGAGAAAGCTTCTCAGACGAAATTTCTCCCGGCATTTTTAGTGAATAGAAAAAAAAAAAAAGCTCAAACAGGTCGAGTAATTCGCTGTGGTAATACTGAACGTTTATAAGTTTATTTTTTTTTTGTCTTCAGTGCCGCTTCGGCTTCAAAACTTTTTTCAAACTTGAAGTTGTTTGAACCACTGTGTGGGAGAAAAAAAAATGCCGCCCTTGCCTTCTATTGTTAGGCGTTCATTAAACAAAACCTCTGTGCAATTCTGTTTAATTGCGATGTTTGGATTAAGGTGCAGATGTCGGCTGCTCGTGTCATATTACAACATAGAGGTCTGGTGCAACGAGCTCAGGTTAGAGACGCGTGTACCAAACCTAATTTATAGCAGCCACCCTTATGTTGCTCTCAGAGCGGCAGAGTGAATCCCTAATTAGTCATCCGTTTTTGACCAGTCATTTTTGTTAACAGCAAGAAGTGAACTTTTGCTTTCATTCCTTGTATACCCTCATGTTCTGGTTCCGTAATTAGGAGCGCTTATTACTTCCAGAACCACTTTGGCATTCCCTATGTAATAGGCCCGTTTGATAAATCTTTTACACTCCTAACATGCCTACCTCGTTTTGGGGAGCATGTTAGCAACTGTAATAATTTATGTCTAGAACCTCCTACTCACGACGGAGAAAATCCTATTTTCGAAGCCCTCTGTTGTAAGTCTGGTTCTACAATCTAATAATTGAAATGTTTTATATTGCTCTCTGGTGAATTAAACCCACAACCTAATAAAGTAGACTACTGAATACATGAAGCTCAGAATAGCAAAAATAGCAGCAGTTTATTCTTCATAGTTGTGCCCCTGGCTTTCAAGTTAGCACGTTGCTGTCTGTAAGCCCTTGTATTACTGAGGTGTGATTTTTCCTCCAGCATCGCAGTTATTATTACACGATAGTTAATCCCCTACTCGCTTGTCGCCCTGAAGTATTCAACAAGATACAGTTTGAGTTAAGAAGCTTCCTCGTCAGTATGCTTTGTTTTCCATAACATAGCGATGGCTGCGGGAACTGTTCTGAGACGCCTTCTAGAAACCGCTATGGCAGCTCCCTTAAAGCCGCTTTGTTAAATGGTGGGAAATCTTATTCAGAACCACCTTCGCATGGCCGGTGGAAGCGGTTTAGAGAACATTTCTGAAGTGTTAATTGTTGGGCTAGTTGGTACTGTAATTGCGACAATATTCAGTGCAGTGTTCGTCCTTTCCGCCCTTCCTTCTCTGTCTTCTGTGGCCTGGAGCCGTTGCCCTGTTATTCTGTGAACATTTCTGAAATCGTTTTTGCTTCCACAAGGCATAAAAAGGGGCATAGTATGTGAATGGGAAAAGGTTTTCTCATCTAATGAACAGACTGATGACAGGCTTCCCGGGTCCTGACAGCATAGGGCGCTTAATTTTCAAGCAAGAGACCCGTTGCTGTGAGGCGCTGTGTCTCCGTTCACTTCAACGAGAACATATAGATTACTGCTGTGAAAACACCATGGCAGGGACGCGCATATGTAGATGAGGAGCAGATGGTGAGGTGCCCGCGGATGAAAGAATACTGATGTAAACGAACGGAAATGTTGGATGGATTTCCATATTGAAAAGTGAGAAAAAAAGCTGGTTTACTCTGAGATGTAATAACGAGGTGCGTAACTTGTATGGTGTAATGACTCCAAACAAACAGTGTCTTACATACTGGCTAACAAAATGAGAAGAAGGAAGGAGTTGGATGTGTAATGCCCACAGCGTCACTACACCCACATTTGTAACGGGGGTGCTCTTGAGTAAATCTGACCCTGCGGACATAACTGATAACTGGTGCATTGTTGCGCACGTTGCCATGCAGGGCAGAAAGATTTACTGCCAGTCTTCTCAGGGAAACTAAGGTAATCATTATTCTCATCTACTCAGCCAGCAGATCCGTTGTAGACAGCGGATGCGCAAGTTCATTTCTGGGCTCGCGGCGATAACCGGTCGAACGAATATATCATTTGGACAACGGAGAGGCACCAACATTCGGCCACAAGCTTTGCCAGCCGCTACTGTAATCAGTGGAACCGGGCTTCAGTTATTCGTATATCCCGCGCGCCGAATGAGTGTGGTTCATGGGCCGCCATGAAGGGTTGCGGTCGCCGGCGTTCTTGTGCCAATAAATGCCCGTTAGCAGGAGGGCACGTGCTCCTATGTAGTAACAAGCTGCAAGGACATGCGTGCGTTGACGATCAGCGTCCGATGCTCCGGTATCGCTTTGTTAGTTCCCTCTTTCACCCTCCTCCCCCGCCGACTCTCCCATGTTTTCGCCCCAAGCAATAACTGATCGTTCCCCGTCACTCGCATGACGCGGTTTGACGTCAGAAGCCCACAAAGCACGGACCCCGTCGGCTTTTGTCATTCAGAAAGGAAAGGACGCCTGCATGTTGTTCTCATCTTTGCTAAATCCGCGAAGCTCTGTGCCAGCTATAGCTGCTGTCAGCAAATAATCTACTGAAGTGAGAAAACCAGAGCCCGAACGAGGCTAATGAATTTATCGGCATCAATTATAATCAGTATTTTCGCAACGCAATAGCTAACATTGTACAAATAGCAGAAATTTCTTGTAATACTCACTTCCTTGTCTTTATTTTTGTATCCACTCCCCTCTTTAATGCCGATGGCCCTGAGGGTTCAATAAATGAAATGAAATGAAAATTAATGATCGGCTAGCACACCTGACCTCGTCTTTTGAGCAATTCTGTACAGGTGCATAGGCGGCAGCCAATGAGGAATTGTTATCTCGCGAAAAGCTTTGCCTACTCGACCTGTGAATCAGCTGACGCCGTTTGTGATGTACTAAAGGCTGCACAGTTTTAGCGCCGCTGAGTATGGCGACGTCAGGCGCCGGTGGCACCCTGCCCCGCGTGAGTCAGCCGTAAATTAGATCTTCCCCACTTGCCCCTGCCGAGAGTGAGGCACGTGCCCTGCGCTTGACCCGCGAGGCCAGCACAGGAGCCCCGGGGAGCGGGAAGGGGAAGGAGCCACTGCTACCCCGCCGCGTTGCTGGCATATCGTGCGTGCCTCGGGTAACTGGTGCGGGGGGGGGGCAGGGCGTCGCCAAATTAGCCGCCCAGCACGCCAAGTAGGCGAAGCGGTCGCGGAAAACAAGGCGGCCGGCTGGAGCTTGTCTGTCGGATGACGCTGCCCGCCCGGCATCAGTTTCTGTAGATGTATTCTTCTGTTTTCTCATATAGGGAATGTGTTCCGTACTCTGCATGACTGGAGTTCAGTTTTCGACACATTTTTTACTGCGCGGTAGTGGATATATTTGTTCCTTTGCCTATTAGGGTCCCTTTATTTCCTTTGATTTGCAATTCAATGTATAGAACGGCGACAAGAATATCAAGAGGATGGAGCTGACTGAGATGAGGGTACCGAGAGGGTTATGGGGAACAAAACACTTTGGGGGGCTAGTTGGTCATGTAGTTTATTCTTGAAAAAGTGTCCTCGTCTTGAAACGTAGTGCTTTACTTTTTCAAGGGTATGCGGAGTGACCACGAGGGATCGAGTGTGAATGACCTCATGAGAGGCATGGTTCGGGTTGCAAGCGTAGCAGCGAAGCTACGGGAGACAAGGCTTGCGTCGGTTTGTCCAAGTGCTGAGGAGGGATGAAGAAAATGGTGTTGGGGATGCATACATCGAAGCACAGAGGACAAGGGCATGACCAAAGAGGATGTGTGAAGAACTGGCGGTGGTAGATCTTCAGGAAGAGAAGCTGTCAATGGAGATAGTTCAGGGCAGGCGGTAGTGCGTGGAATACACTCGTTAGAAACAGCGTTGCCACTGAGACGGGGGGGATAAGTTGAAGGAAGAAGTTGCAGTTACCCAGACGGCGCAAACACCACCAGAGAAGTTCTGCACAAAGAAAGCGCAGTGGCTGGAAATTTGTTTGGGAACTCTAAAAATGAAAGCTCGTGTGATTCTATTTGATACGACCCCCAGCATGAATTATGCGATGCGTAACACGTAGTGGAAAACAGCAGGGAGAACAGGATGCACACTAGCAGCGCATATATGTTTTGATTAAAAACCGGGGTGTGAGTCATGGGTAATGCTCTCAAAGCGTATTGTGTACGTTGTTTCATAACGTGTTCCGTGCCCGGGTGCAATATAAACAGTGCCATTACACTCGAAGTAGAACGCAGAACACCCATGAAAAAAAATGAAGCAAGGTCGAAATGTCTTTCGCACGTTTACTATTTCCTGCTAACGTCGCGGCGAGTATCGCATATTTCGGCGTGGATAAGGTACAAATTCAGCTGAGTGGTATTTTCGGCCTGGACGCTTTTTCAGTAAAAGAAAATTAATCCCTTGATGCTTATTTTATTATCTTAACAGGAACGCCGGCGCACTTCCCTCTGAAATGAGCGAATTGGAGGCCTCATATTGGTTATAAGACAAGCTAGCGGGCTCCTGTAAAGCCTTCGAGTAGAAATCAGCTGGCATTTATTTTTTCTGTTTTTTGTCCCTCACAGCGCGATGCAGGCATGCAACAATATTTAGCGCATTTTCCGAACCGTTGCACGCTAAAAACATGTTGCGCGAATGTCCTTTATTGTCATACTCATTAGGGAGCCAAAAAAGGAAGCGATCATATTATACAGACGTCTTCCTAAAGACTTCTGAAAAGCATAGGACAGGGAATAATACCAGTAGAACTATTCCTTGAAGCTTCGTTCTTATTTTTTTTTTAAGGGAAGCAGTAATCGTTTCTTATAACTGCTAGATTTTTTTTAACGCCAGCTGTAGATTTGGCTTCCTAAGGATGTTGTTTACGGCATTATTCTCGCAGCCTCAGGTAGTCGTTTTCTTTATTAGTAGTATATGTGTTTATTGAAAAAAACGTGACAAAAAACAATGACTTTAATGCGCTGTACAAAGTTTCCTTTTCACTTGCTTTATTGCTTTGTTTCGGCCGGAGAAATGTAGGCGCAGACTTGATACTCAGGATATCCTCTGCTTCAGATGGCTTGCAGCCATGGGCGCGTTGTCAGGAATTACTCAAGAGTGCCCCAAGAAAAGGAAACAATCGGAGGCGCAGCCTTTAAGCGACTGTTCAGGCAGGGCTTGCGCCTGCCATTATCTTACTCCACTTTACGGACAGGTGAAACTCGAGAGTAAAACGAATACGTCCGGTGCCTGCCCGCCACGTTGGTTGGTTTCGGGAGCGCGGCGCTCAGAGAACAGGAGTAGACTTGCCGAAGACCACGACAGCGACGCGGAGTGTGCCTTGTCTGCTACTATTATCGTGTGGGGCAGGTTATTTTCACAAGAGCCGACGCAGCAACAACAGCAATAAAACAACAGTTGCCTGCATCAGCGTAGACGTTCCTATACCCAGACGAACGCTTTCGCAGTGCTACAATGGGAACTCTCAACTTTGTACTATTCTATTGAGGTAGTAAGATTTGCAAGATTAATCCTAATTTAGACAGAGTAGATCCTTGGCAGGTTTGGAAAGGAACCCTTTTCTTGAACATTTTTCTTGCACGTTTCTGTTTGAACAAATGCCCGTGACACCGTCGAGCACAATTTACTGCGTCCTCCGTGCAATCGTTCTTTCGTCCAATCGCCATTCAAAGGCACAGTTTCGTGCTTTAACGCGACTGTGTTAGATGCTCCGTTCAGCAGAAAGTCCGGGGTCGGCGTTGTCGGCGTCGGCGCTGTTAGAGAGAAATCACGGGCATTGCTCTGGCAGGTGGCCCCCAGAGAACAAACTAGGAGGCAGCTGGGTCACCCAGGTCACGTGACCTTGGGGCATCATCACAACCTGCTCAACGGGTACTGAGCAAACTGTCCACCGTGGCAGGTGGCAGTTAAATTAATGATGAGTCGCTCGGGAAGAGCAACCAGGGCCGCACAAGGCCCACCGCTGGGAGCACCTGCCATCGCAGGTCAGTGGCGCATCGCTTCACCGCTGCACCACTGCGCCAGGAGGGGTATGCAGACTCCCAGGGATCTATGAATGTAAAGTAGAATGACCTTATGCATATAAGGGAACCCATTACGCTATCGCGTCATACCCTTAAGGCGGAGCTTAAGCATTCCCTCAACTTTTATTTCAGGCTTGTACCATGTGTTGCACATACTGTCTGCTTCTTTCTGCAGTGTGCGTCATCTTGTGTGAAGCATAGACATTGTCACGTTTTTATCACCTTTTAGCAGGTTGCAGATACATCTTGTCTAGTTTTGCACTGCAAAAAAAGGCATTCGAATTACCAAGGACAACTAGCCCGTACTTCCACTCCAACATGTTCTCAAGCAATGCATCACGTATTGTCGTCTATTGCGTGAACTCAGCGCAGGTGAATTCTTTTAGTGAGATATGAAATTAAGCCGAAAGAATTGATACAGAACAGTGCCTAAGATGGAGCTTAGAAGCGGAATGTATTGGCGGCTTTTTGTAGTTGATTGTCTGGTTGCAGGGCTTCGTTCGTAAAAAACAAAATGTCTCCACGAGTTACACAGGACGTTCATCATCATCGTCATCAGCCTGACTACGCCCACTGCAGGACAAATGCCTCTCCCATATCTCTCCAATTAACCCTGTCCTACATATGACGTTAAGTATACTTTATTCCCGTGACCGAAGAATTGGGGAAATGGCGTGGCAGAGCGGTTTCTTTCTTATATGTTACCATCCGACCAACAGAACATTGACAACCTCCACGAGTTTAGTTTGAAATGTCTATCCTTGCTGGCTGCTTGGTGCTTGGGCAAAATTGCAGCTGTGCCCTCCATGGCCGTCATGGTTCGGTTTGGTATAATTATGCAGATTTAACGTCCCAAAGCGACTCAGGGTATCAGGGACGCCGTAATGAAGGGCTCCGAAAATTTCGACCACCTGAGGTTCTTTGACGTGCACTGCCATCGAGCAGTACACGGGTCTCCAGAATTTCGCCTCCATCGAAATTTGACCACCGCGGCCGGGATAGGACCCGCGTCTTTCGGGTCAGCAGCGAAGCGCCATAAGCACTGAGCCCCCGCGACGGCTCCATGACCGTCTCGTCTAACAGTCTCGCTGGCCTGTGAAGGATACAGAAGTGTGGCCAAAAGGCTCTGCAGCACTTTCCTGGCGTCGCATATTGCGCACATCGCGGTGCGCAATAAAAAAACGTATACATTAAATAAAAGTAACGAGCGTTAGCGGAGCGATCGACGCTTAGCGCCATCTATCATAGAAATTACGATGCATGTCTACCCGTTGTCGAGTTACACCCCCGCAACGTCCGTCCCAAACGGAATTTGCATCGTTTGATGGGTCAAGGTGGGCCTAGAATTCGGCTTGCGGTGCGCTATGGTAACGTTTCAGTTAGTAATTGCATGTATACAAAGTTTATCTATTATTTAATTGAGGTTTTATTTCTATACTACAACCCATAGAGTTCTATTTGCCTCCCAAATTCGGCACACAACTGTCCTCGGATGGGTGCCCCTTGTTGTCAGATATCTATAGAGCGGAACGAATGTGCGAATTATACATATATAGCAGTCGCGCTATATATGGGAGGACACAACGAATTTTAATGTCCGCCATCTTGGATTCGAGACACCGAAACTATGCGCCATTTTGTCCCCTGACGTCATACTCACATAGTTCCACCTATATCCACCATATTGTACCGTGACGTCATCACTAGCGCAGGTGGTGGTTTCTGCAATGCCATTGTAGATGGCGCTATAAGTCTCAATGAGAGATGTGCTGTTTTCTGGTTGCTGTTACAGATGGGGATCTCAGGATGGTAGCAGACCCCACGAAATCTAGAAACGTGATGAGTAAAAGCTCACGCTCTTAGCACAGGGCAAAACAAGAACAAACATAATTGGCACGTTCCCAGAATAGTGGTGAACAATTTCCTCAAGACTTCTGATGAGCAGCAGAGGGCGAGATGGTGGAGAGAATTCGGAATAAAACTAATCGATGCCCACTTTATTGTACATAGCGAACATCAGATGAATCGGACGATGGCCTCACACGGGGGAGGAGCTTCGAGGCAGCGCGATATTACGGCAAAGAAAAATTGCAGGTAGCGAGATTTGCAGCCAATTTCTGCAATAAGCAACACTTTTTGTTCCGCAAATTTTATGCATGTTTATGTCATCGCTTCAGCCGAACTAAAGAGACAATGTCAGTTCCACAAGCCCGCATGTTCCACCAATTTCAAGGCGCAATTTTGATACAAGAAAATGAAGAACAAATTCTAAGAACGATTACGATTCTCCCTAATGCGAAATTTGAGCTCAGATCAGTCGATGTCTCAGGCTCTGTAGGCTCATTGTTTTGCTTTGCTTGGTTGTGAGCACGTCTGGCGACATGTTAGCTCGATAGTAGTATTAGTTAAAGAAGTTGAGGATGTGCAATGCCCAGCGTGCGAGAATGTCTTTTAGTCCGACAGCAGTACTAGTTGAAGGCGACGATGTGCAGTGCGCAGCGCGAGAGTGTTGCAGTTTCACAAGAAGCGATAGCCTAGTGCCCTCATGCAGTTCGAATCCGCGGGTTCGAATCTCAGTCGCGGCGAGATTTGTTTATTTTTGTTTATTTGTGGTTCGGCTTGGTGATAGCTACTGCGGCGACGCGGCTCAAGCCACGAACGGGCGCCCAAGAGCTGCGCTCTGAAACGGGAACAGAGAGCTCGCATGCAGCTGAACGCAACGGCCAGACTACGCCAACCAACGAAAGCGGCGGCAGCCTGGCCACAAATTTTTCGTCTGTTATGTTTGCCATCTCCGCGGCTCCACTTCGCCTCTCTGCACACGTATTCCTTTCGCCTTCATCTGCCATTCCGGGCTAACGCGACCAACAAAGTCTGCCTCGAACAGCGCCACTATAGAAATCATAGAAATCACTAACATGTTCGTGTGCAATCTCTGTGCCTTCGGGCGCCCCCCCCCCCCCCCCCCGCCCCCTTCCTCGGACGACCAGGTTTGCTTCCTTTTTCTGGCTGCAGCCGTTTCAGATCGGCAGTGATACTCGATGGGCTGCAGAAGAAGAAGATGGAAAAAAAGGGGGGCATGAGGTAGGGCGATGGATGGAATAAAAGAAACAGAGAAAGCAAGCATTTGCACGGCTCCCTTATGACACTTTGTCTTTGCTTTCCCCAGGCACGGTGTCGTTTTCTGCACGAAGTGTTTCTTTGTGCGTCGTGCAGGAGGCGCTTGTTTCTTCTGTTATTCTGTAGAAGCAGATAGCAGTAAGCTGGCGCCCCTGTGCATGTCCGCGTACATATGCATTGTTTCGGTCAAAAGAAGGCAGTCGTAATAGCAAGCAAACACCAATTTCGGAATCCTACTCATAACAAGAAAGCATTGCTGGAGCAGAACCGCTAATATAAAACCGAATCTCCAGAGTGGAAAGAAAAATCACACGTGAACGCACTAACTCTCTGAGAGGAACAGCGGTCTCGTGGGAAAAGAAAGAAACATGCAGCGTAATCTGGGTCGCTGCTGTTCAACGAAGCCAGAGAAAGGCGTACGCGTTCCGACGGGCAGCGTACACACGCGCTTGGAGGCTGTGTGGTTGAACAAATTTCTCCCGTCTTCCTTTTTATCCTAAGTACGACGTTTTTGCAAACAGCGCCAAAGCGTGCAAGTTTTGGAACGCCGCGAGGTTTCATGCGAACGTCGCAGGCTTGCCCGTGCGGCACAGCGTAGGGCGGGAGGGACGTCCACGTGGAACGCGAAAAACTGAACGCGAACAAAGCGAACGAGGCAGTTCGCGAAAAAGAGGAAAAATAAATTGCCGCCTACCTTGCTTCAGAGTGCGTGAGCAAACAAAAAGCTACCGGGGATTCGGGACTAGCGAGAAAACGCGGCGCGCCATAGCAGCTGTCGCAACATGAAAGAGCGTTTATGCCGGCTCTTTTTACGCCCCTGGTTACTTCTTGCTGTTTTGTGGCCAAGTTTCTCGCAGAATCGGGCGCGCTTGGCAGGGCGGTGGTTGCGGCGTAATAGCGCGGGCACCGGCCGCTGCGCATATGTGGCCGACGTGCGAATGGCGTGGGCCGGACGGCGCTGCGCCAAAAGGCACAAAAACGGATTCGTCGGAGAGCAATCTTATTGCACTGCTGCGGTGTTTCTCACACAAACCACAGCTCCACCGCTGCCAGTTCTCCCGCTCAGTGCGTTCGATCCAGGTGAGGGATCATGGGCACCGACACAGGCTGAATGCAAACCGAAAGGATCAATGTGCAGTATTAAAAAACACTTCAGAGTGGAGCAGTGCAAATGAACATCGCTATCGAGCGCTCAGCATTCTTTCCAGCTTGGAGTTAAGCATTGCACTTGTATGCGTTTTGCACACTAACCAGGGCCAGAATTTACGTTCTTAATTGCATTTACTCAAGCGAAAAATATCAGACAGCCGTTCGTCGGGGTTGTCTGGTTGTCTGCGTCTCATATCGCTTGCAAAGGTACAAAAAATGAATGATACGCGAACACGTACAGAGCGGCTGTTTGCGAAGCACGTGTAATAAATCGGGGGCTGAAGTGCGGAAATGACGTTCTGCCATCCATACATAGCCTTCGTTATAGGCTATGAGTGGGCTGTACACAAAGTTCCTACTTTCTTACCTGACACCTTTCGTTTTTAACTTAGCTCCCTTTTCTCCATCACCTCCTTTATATCCCCCCCAATGCAGGATAGCAGTACGATACTTTCTTCGGGTTAACCTCCCCGCTTCCTTCTCCGGAACCCTTTCTCTCTCTCTCTCTCTCGAATAATTTTTTCCACGGCGCTCTTTCAATTACAATAGCTTACATTCATTTCGGTTAGCTGCCTTTTAAATTGCATTTTGAAAGAAGGCGACAGAACATTATATTATTGAATAGCTCACTTGTATAATTTTAAGGAACCGCAACGCTTTCACGATCTCTTTTAGTAAGTGCCAGCTTAGTGGTTGAGACTTGTTTTTAGGACAGGCGAGGGTAAGCAATAATTACAATGATTATAATGAGAATGCGACGTTGATGCATTGGATAAGACGTGTGGAAATGCTACCAAGAGTGCGTAGACCAGATGGCTGGCCAGAATCAAAACGGTGACTCGCTCTCAGAAGTCCCTCTTTCACTGTTCTCAGCCAGCGTTATGGGAGTGACAGTGCCTGTTGTTGTACGTCATTTTGCCGGCCTGCCTCTGGCTGAGCGTTTTGGATATTTGCTTGCCGGCATTCTCGTCTGCTGTGGCTCGTTTACTGTCGCCTAATGGTTGGTCCCTACCTGCTCCGGTCGGCGTGGTCGTGGCTCCGTCATGCGAGATGAGCACGCCCCCGTGCGGACACAGTCCTGTGCGACGCCTGCCCTCTTCATACTCAGCGGGCAGTTCACCCACCTTTCGCCGGCGGGAAAGCGACAGAAGAAAAAAAGAAAATTAACAGAGTCACTGAGAGGGAGTGAAAAGAAAAAATGCCCGGAGCAAAATATTCTTTCATGCGTGCGTGAAAAGCCATCTGCCTAATTAACTCCCCAATGGACCGCGGAATGTGCGCCAGCGTTGATGCCTGAATGATTGATGAGGCGGGTGCTTTGTTCTGCGTCAATCTATTTGCCCGGGAATAATAACTTTTGCGATGAATTATAGACGAAACACATGGAGCGTTTAGCCATCTCATTGATTGCGCGTACCCTGCTAATGCGTGATGTGTGGCGAGGGGCTAGAGTACATACCAGCAACAGTTCACTGCGCGAAAGACGTTGTACGCGACTCCCGCGGGTATCATCGGTGTCGCTCTCGTGGGGTCAGCACAGCGCGACGTTTTTGTATTGAAATGGAGAGAGAGAACAATGTTCCTGGGGAAGTGGTCAGGTATGCAGTGAACAGGGATGAGGGAGTGACATGGCGCTTCATCAGTACGTGCTCCGCTGGCGCGACAGCGAAGGCTGAGGTACACGTATTAGATGCATTAGTACACTCATGGATCTGTGAGGATGGCCTTGCTCTGACGCCTAAGATTCTTTCGGCTTGTTTGAGGGCCATATCCATAAGGGGAGGGTGTGGATGGAAATTTTCCAGTGTGTGCAGGTCACAGAATGTGCCCGTTCAAAGGAACGCGTTAATTCACGAAAGGTTTTCGACGACACAAAACGAAAAAGTGAGAGGGGTGGGAGGGAACCTCGTTCCAACAAGACTTGTATTCGCCCAGACGAAGACAACTCTTCTCGTAGAAACGTTGGCTAAGCACGCTGAGGCTCACCCCCCCCCCCCCCCCTTCATTCTGTTTGTGTAACCAAGAAACCCATCTACCTGCGTGACGTCAGAGCTTTGCTCAAAACTTTGAGAATAACTGCAAAAAACACCTGACACGATTTTTTTCTCATTCAGCGCTCATTTTTTCACAACGGAAAAACGAGCTTTTATAATCTCTCATACTTCAGCTGGGAAGTGCTGGTGATGCTAGATTTCGCGAAAATTAACGCGTCCGGATGTGGCCAAAATTTTTGCGCCAAAATTAGTTTATGGTTGCTCAGTATCGTCTCTATTGTGTTGTTGCCTTTTGCAAGCGGCCACTGACGCATGACCATGAGAGGATGACGCGCCGTTGTTAGTAGTAGCACCCCGGTCCGAGCCTTGACTGCCTGAAGCCGGCGTCATTTCTCAGAATGTATCAGCTCATAGCAAAAATTTTCCTTTTAAAATGTGCCGATTCTCGGTTTAAATCGGGGGACACTTTCTAAATTGGTGCAAAAAAACAAAAACGAAGTAAAAAAGTGAAATATAAAGTAAGAACAATTGGCGTTGAGATGACGCATGCCCACTCGAACAAAATTTTCGACCCGTGGGAGTAATGTAAAAGAACCTGAAAGAGGAAGCGTTGCCGAATGGGGTTTTTTTAACCTTATACAGGGGCAGTGCATGACAACTGCCTTTTAATGTGTTAGAGCTGTATTCAAGCGAAATGGTAATATCTAGGATTATTTTGCCTTAACGCAAATGATTTAGAGAAAACCTAGCGCAAAAACATGCAACCACAAAGACAGAACAGACGAGACACAAGCGCTTGTGTCTCGTCTGTTCTGTCTTTGTGGTTGAATGTTTTTGCGCTAGGTTTTCTCTAAATCAAGTATGCACCAACTAGCCCAAAAAGAGGGGTTAACGCAAATGAAGTGCACTCAACATGAACAGGCATCTAAAATAACTCGTGGTTGCATTAACAATTCTTAGAATACTGTGTAGCTTCTGTAAATTTATACTGAGTGCTTTTATTTTTACAGTGTTCTCTTTTTCTGTTATTTTCATGTGATTTTAGTCTGCACAGCTCCAAGCCTGCAAAAATTGGCACTCACAACTTTCGCAAAGCTGGTGCTACTAGGCTGTCGTACATTCTATTCTGAAAAACGAGGCACAAGCATGTAAGGGCGACTGAGTCACAAACCGGTGCTAATCGCTGGGCCGTCCTCTGGCGAGCTGCCAGATCCTGGCCTACCCCGTCCTGCACAGCTCGCGGTGGTGCGAAGGAAAAGCGAGGGTTGGTTATTAAAAACCGTGTTGGGGGGGCCTCGTTATTTCTTCTGCTCTTTCCGTCCTCTAATTATCCTCTTCCTGTTGGCAATGCACATTCGTTTTTGTTCAGCTGAGAGCTTAATTTCAGAGCACTGTAACATGCCCCAGCATCCTGCGATGAAGTACTTTTCTCTCTTTCCTTTAGTACGAGGCTTTTAAGCGAGTGCAGCCAAAGGGCACAAGAAAAGAAGAACAAAACAAAGCAGACAGTGCGTTGTAAGGTGCGTATAAACGCAGCGCGTTGCCTCAATAAGCCAGAAAATGGCGCAATAAAGCCAAGTGCAACGTGAGGCAGGGCGAAATGATGCGCTGTAATGAAAGAACGCATCGCCCGTAGGCGCGCGCGTGCCGTGAGGCCTCCCCGTTGCTGACGACGTAATTACGCTAGAATCTGATTAGGTCGCCTTCGAGCGCACGCGTCTTCTCGCGGCCGGCGCCATTAATATGAACACGCGCGAGGTTTAGTTCTTCCCTCCTTTTTTTATGCCTTTTTATTTACTCGGGGCGCATTCTAACGCGCGCTTCTGAGATAACAAAGAGATCACTTCCCGTCCTCGTGCATGGAAGCATGTCACGGGATTTTGCTCGTTTCTGTTGTATCTCTGGGTATTAGAAACCGTGCAGCAACGGGAGACAACAGACAAGGAATAAAGCAAGCAAACAAAGGAGGGATCCCCCAGCGTGTCTTACTTGCAGCATTGCGCAGGTGTGACATACAATGCGGGATGTGTACAGCGTCTCAATTGACGAACAATAGACGTCCTTTGCCTCAAGCGTGAAGGCGGGACACTTAGCGCAAGCGTTACGGACATACATAGTGCACCTCACTGGCAGTGCAGTCTGCAAAGTTTATTCATACCTGCATTGACGCATAACTCTAATAACCCTCTTGACAGTGGCTCAAAATTTGGGGTGCCCGACTGTTGCCTGCAAACCTTTCGATGTGGGCAAACGGCTATTTACTACAGCACAAAACGAGTAAGACACACTTCGGAAGCAAATAATGGGAAGCAGACATATCGAAGAAAGTATACAAGGTGCACTTAGTAGCTCTCAGTTGGCACGCGTAACCGTTTCGCGGCCAGTGGTACTCGTATTATAGTCGTCGTCACTTTTGGCCAGCTGCAGTTAGAAACTCAACCTGAACAACGTAGGCGCTTTTAAAGTCAGACACAGATCATATTCGATAGCTGCTAGCGAGAAAAGATCCCTTCACTACTGTCAGAGAGTGCTGCCGCCACGAAAGCATGATTTCCCGTGACGATTCATGAGACGGAAATATTTTTACGTTATATTTTGGGACACCTCCCTAACCCTTTATTCTTCCTCAACACTTGGCGGCCTCCTTAACCACATTCATAAAGAAGAAAATGCTATAGCTTTTAGCTTGTCTGCTATGCTGTCTACAATTAGTAATGTTCTTGCGATTTTTTGCGCTAAAGCCGTGGTTCGAACCGGTGCACTTTCTCTTATATTGTATGCATGAGTCATCACCTTCTAGAATTTTCCAGTACCTTTCATTAGGTTTGCAAATGGGATTATACTAAGCTGACCCACTAACCACCTTGATCCTCCCACTAATCCAGCTTAGCCAGTTTTCTTTTGTCGAGATGCTTCCGATATTTTGGGGTACTTTCGAATTTTAGAGGTGAAACAATTCCAATTTTCGGCTTTCCTCAGATTTTCAAGTTTGGTGTTGCTTTATGAATAATCCCCTGGCGATCACGTGACATCGATGACGTCTCAGGCCTTCCAGTTGGATTCATTGATAACGGGGAGTCCTCTACTGCTATTCGCGCAGTGGTCCAGTAGTTAAGCGACGCGTCACTGTTATGTCACGTGATTGTATTAAACAAAGTCACCGGTGGGGTCGGGGTGGGCAGGCTATATACGGTGACGTAAGAAGGTTACTTGACCTCTCTAGATTAAATCAGGAAACTTCGTGACAGAGAAGCGGCAATGTTCTTTTTCGGACTACAACCTAAGCGATATCGCAATAATAGCGTTAACAAAGGTGTAGTACAAAATTGTTGTCGGGAATTTTCTTGGTTACAGCGCGTAATAATTGTGTTCATTGAGTGATGTCTTTCTTTTGGCTATGGAAACTGGAATATGCGGTGTCTAATCCTGTCTAATATGAAGACTCGCCCCGATTTGTCCCCTTTAGGATTTGTTTCCCTGTGGTGTCTTTTCTAGTTACATTATATAACAAGGAAGGGCGCCGGAGTCGCAGCGCCACGAGCGCCACGGATGGCGATTGCTGCGCGCGCGCGGGAGACAACGCGCTGTTTGGCTCTGGAACTTGTCGCGCGCGGATGTTTTGGCGCGGCGCTCTGCTATCCGCCGGCGTGGCGAGGCCTCGTGGCGGGAACATTCTCCCGCCAGCTCGTCCCGTCCGGCCTCGGAGTTTCTTCCTTGGCCTGGAGTGGGCGAACGTTCGCTCGTAACCGTGCCGCTGAGTCGGACGACCTCGATTCCTTCGCGTATTGTGTTGATTGTGGTCGCAGCAATAAATGCCTCGTTTGTGTCAGCCAGAGTGTCGTTCCTTTGGTCCCCCTCAGAGCAATTAAGGCCCGCCGTGGTCGGCGTGCGCTAGGTAGCGTACGCGACCACAGGGTGGGGTCCGCCGGTTTGAACTCTGTCAGCCTCGGGTAAGCGCGGAGAACGTACGATCCCCCTCTTACAACCATACACTGAATACAAGTGGATTCTGTTTAGTTTTGTTATATCAATTCCATCCGGACAAACGTTTTAGCTCTTTCCTCGTTTTTAATTACGATTCAAAGCACTCTATGTTGTTGTCACTAAAAACCAGAATCAGCAGCATTAGAATATTGACGGGTGAGAAACTGGCACCGAACAAGAGTAAGTAAATATACGCACATTGCGCTCAAGCGCAAGAGAGAACGCCTCCCTCCAAGCAGGAGGAGAAACTAATGCATGTGGATACAAACGCACTCAAAGATCTGAAGTAGTTACGTTTGCGTGTCCTCTAGGACAAAAAAAATGACAGGGTTTTAACACAGTTAAAGAGAGTAGACTTGCGAAAGCATGCGTTCAACCTGACTGGCGCATGGCTTTGCTTTGCTGTGAAGTCGGCACGTCAAGCGACGATATTAAACTCAGGTTAAGCTCTGATCGAGGTTAAGCTGATCTGATCTGTTCGCGCCTGAGATGGAAGTTTATGTAGACGAAGATGTGCGATGGCCACCGCGAGAGTGTGTTGCAGTTTAACACGGGGCGTGATATCGGCTGCGGTGATGGCATATAGTGCTCTCGTGCAGTGGCCATTGAAGCTGATCTCCTCGTTGTGTCGCTTTCCTGTGTCCCCGTCTACGTTATATCTTGTTAGTTGAGGGTAGAAGACCAACAAGACCAAGCTGCTGCCCTGGGAAGCTGATCTGTTCTCTCCGCAGCGGTTCCGAATCGCAGTCGTGGCAATGTTTGTTTTATTTATTTATTCAAGGTCGAGGCATCAGCGAGGAATCGGCTTCTGGAGCTTTGGTCGTAAAGTAGAACTTTTCCTCTAAAACAAATTATAACTTGATTGTCCGTGATGACGTTTAGAATGGGTTGCAAATATGACAATCCTGTTGCGGTTATATAATGTATTATCCATAGAATTTCAGCTCTTGCCATGACAAGAAGTTAGGTAATTTCTTTTTTCTGCTGTTTTCAAGATTTTTACAGAATAGCCTTAGGCCTCGCAAAGGATGCGCTTACCCTCCAGTAAACAAAGCTGCTGCTTTTTATTTCTTTTCCGCATGTATGCAGCCTCCGAAGAAAAATATAGCTGTACACCGAGCGCCGTCCTTTACCCGGAAGGAAGACAGGCGTGTTTGATAGCGTGCGCCTTGACCTTTCCGCGCATACACGTCTTCGGCGCCGCACTGTTTTCACCGCGTGGCCTCTCCGTGCCCTTCGCGCGGGAGCCATAATTCTTTGCAGGCGTAAGTGCACCGCGGGTCGGCGCGATCAGGGATCTCTTGGCGCGCATAAATCAAGTCGTAACTAATTGATCGGAGGGCATAAATTTGCAGCCTCCCTATCACCTTCGCCAAGTAAGCCGGGATTGGGGATTCGTATGGTGACAGCGCAGGTTGGAGGAAGGAGGTCGCAGGGGATTGAAAGAGGGGGGGGGGGGGGTCCTTACTACAGAGGTTGATATAAGGCCCCACAACGGGACTACATAGTATTCGGCGCAACCGGAAGAATAACTGAGCTCGAAATTGTTGAAGAGATATGCAACGACAGCATTCATCGCCGAATCCTGTTCCATGAATGTCAACGTCATCATCACCTCTCTCACTGCAAATTTTGTGCATTCTCTCTGTCGTTCGCTTAAACCCGGCTGCTGGCGGTGATGGTTTTCGTGTCGCCTGTGCACGGCCATCTTCATTGCGTTCCTGAAGCAGTTCAGCACTCCTTCACCAACTGTAAAGTAAAAAAAAAAGCAGTCTTGGTATTTTCTACAGAATCCTGTGGAAAAGAGCGTTATTTTGTTTTCTCCCACTTTGCGAAAGCTTGCTGTGCTTCCCTTGGCTCATCTGCCCTTCGTCGTGTTTTTTTCTACGGGACGAAACAGCCTTACTGAAACCCGTGAGGTTAACTGCGATTAGAAATCTGTTGTTTCTAGAGGTTTGACTTCTGGCAAATAAATGCTTGTCCAAAGAAAATATGTGACCAACCTGACTGCATACCGAAACAGGTATCCTCAGACATGTTCTGTACCGCCTTGAGTATCATTGTCTCCTACAGTGGTTCGTAGTCTCCACATTCTTACGCCAGGAACGGAGCCGCACAGTATCTGTAGCGAACCCTGTGGGCCCTATAATGGAGACAGCCGCATCTGTGAGATTTGGCTAGTCAAGTTTGTTTTCAGCATCTGAAGCCCACTGGGCAGATGTGTTTTTGAGAGGCAAGCAAAAGGCCTTTAATGGGGTTTGACAAGGCTCGCACCCTGTGCAGATCGCAGAGCTCGCTAAAAGAAGAAAGTGTATTTCACAAAGAAAACGAAAGAATAGAGAGCACCATAAAACAAACATGTCAGCAAAATCAGATAATCTGTGGAGAAGCACATTTTACTCGGAAACATGGCACATTCCGCCTAAAAGCAGTTTGTGCAGAACACCACTGCGTGAAGTTCTATTGATCAGGCTGCTCGGCTGCCGCGGATTTCCTGCAATTATCCATGTATGCGCAAACACAACGAAACCAGCGCGAGATTCCGCCATGGCGGCTGTCGGAAGCGGCGGCGTACGATCGAGTATCGTCGGATGCGGGCTGTTTTAAGGTAATTGAGCCCTGCTGGAAATAGCGGCCGCTGACATTTTCAGGTGCGCGCGGAGCTGTGTGTTTCGTAACTCCGAGTCCCTCCAATGGCTGCGCTGTCAGGGTCTCTCAAAAACCTCGATCGTGCGAGGGTACCGAGGAGGCACTATTTACATAAGCGCTCTAGGAGAGCTCACATTTGAGGTCACTTTGCAAGTTTATTATTTTTATGACTCAAGAATTAACCTAATTGAAGGAAAGAAGGCTCGATAATATTATAGCGTTTTTATAGTTAAAAAATGAAATTCTGCGCGCTTCCGGACGATGGAAGTTCGAACACTACACGAACGCCGCGTTAAAGCTGTTTCCCTATTGGCCATGCCCTTTGGAAGCTACCGTGTTTAATCGTGTCTGTAAGGCGGTCGCCCCCATTAGCTGTGAGCAAAGAAGCTTCTCGTGAGTGATGCTTCTCGTTATTCTTGCCTTCCCTGAAAGCAGCTATCAGACTATTTGCGAGGCAGACCTCGGCGCCAGCAATTTAATCAAAGCACGGATCACCGATGCTTCTACTTTATCATAATCCTGTCGGGTCCGGACGGAAAAACCCGGTAGATGGCGCCAGCGGAAATCGGGTTGGACCCGCATGCTTTTGTAGTAGTCCACCCAATCCTCTTCAGGCACTGTGCTAACACACAGTCATCGGCACTGCGCCGTCTCCCTCCGTTCGCGGCGGAAATTGGCCGCGAACGCGAGGGGGCAGAGGGTGGCGTTAAGCACTCCGAGCAGTGGCTCAGCCTCACCGAACGCAACGAGTGATCCCCAGCACGCGCAATCTGGCTGCGACGCAGGCATCGCGGGGTGCCCGCCTGCCACGAACTCTCCGTCGCATTCAGCCTCACTGCCTCGGCGGCGTATGGGCAGCCCTATGCGCCCTCCAGCGGGAAAGACCGCGGGATAAAAGGGGAGACGGGTTGGAGTGGCGGGAACGGGACGGAGAGAGGGAAGGCATTTGGCCTCAGGCGGGGGAGGAAGAGACCACCTCGACAGGCTGGCGCGTCGGGAAAATTGGAAATGTCTAGCGTTGTCCGGACCGTTGGATTACCAGCAGCACACCGTGTTGCTTGGAGCGATGCGAACACTGATTACATATCTGGCTTTCTGCGCCTCCTCCGCCCCTCTCTACTCTCTCGTTTTTCGTGTGTCCGCAAGGCGCTCGTTATTTCCCCGCTTTTTTTTTTTTCGGGGAGCGCAGACCTTTGGTGCTCCCTCTCCCCCATGCCGCAGTCAGGCATGCACCACGCGGCCGTGAGCGTTGCCGCACCAGGCATCGTTCGTCCTTGTTTTTCGCTAAGATGGGAGACAGGGGTTCCCATTCCCTTTTCGCCTCTAATAAGTGGCTATCGCTGTCCCGTCGCTCCCCCAGACTGATGTTCTCTGCACAACGCTCTGGGTGCTTCCCTTGGTTCGTTTGTGAGCGTGAATTGTGGAGGATGCTCGCGGGCAGACAGACGCCCGCGTGTGTCATGCCACGTTTCTTCTTTCTTTATCGTTTATGTTTGCGCCTGCGGTCTTTTCGTGTGTGGAGAGAGTGAGGGCAGGTCTTCCTCCAGGGCGATGACCTCTGTGCCAACGCAACAGAACGCGTGAAGCAAGCACTGTGTGCACTGGCCTGCCGGTGTGCCACACAATTAGACTAATAGAGTTATTGCTAGCACTGGACTCATTTCCTGGCTCTTCCGCTCACCTGGGCGATGTTGGTCTAAATTGTATGAGTATCGTTGCACAAACCTGGTGTGAAAAAATATGAGCTCTGTTCTCAGTTCACGGAAGGAATCATGGTATTGCTGCACCCTCAGTTCCTGGAAGGAAACTAGTCAAGGGCCATTAGAATTCCTTCTACAATAATTCTTTTGAAACTCTTTTGTTCACGGTAGTGACGTTCTACCTGTGCGTATCTTGGATAAATATTTCCGCATGCACACTTATGAAAACAAGCTCTCTATTGAGTTCTCGGCACAGTATACTCTCGGCCGTGTAGTGGAGCTTTTATATTTTGTGGCAAAGCCTTAAAAGATTCATTCGGATGCAAGCTTTGCCTATTTGCAGCGAAATGTAGCTGTAATTCCTGTCTAGAAACATTGAGCACGGCAGCTTTGTTGGCGGCTTGTATTGCGCTATGAGGACAGTATACTTCAGTGTGGAAATCCTGTGCATGATGGCCGAACTTCTTCTTGGGTATGTGCCTCCAAGCTTGATGCGTACCGTAATAACCTGTGGAAGCTTTACATTGGCCGGACATTTGCGACTCGCTTGTGATTTCGTATGGTACGTTTGATAATTTCATGCACGTCCCACTCACACAATACTCCCGTGGGGAGCCTATGAGTTATTTGAATAAATAAATGAGCAAATGCAGGTGAATATCCTGTTTCGCATTTGACTTTTGTTTTCATATTAACCATGTTTGCCTTAGAATGTCCTGCTGGGGGCAGGTCGGCAACGCCCACAAATCAGGAACTCTTATCTTACCGCTCTACGGGGCCTGCATGGCGCAGTCTACTTGTTTTCTTTTTTTTTTTTGAACAGGTACGATATCTCGCGGGGAGAAGTGAAATAGCCACGCAAACCACGGCTGAACGTGAAGAGGAAAAAAAAAAGCAGCTAATAAGAGCTCCAACAGGCGCCCGATTTGTTAGAAAAAACAAAACAAAGCAAAGTGGAGTCTTCCTTCATGGCGCACTACGAAAAGAGGAAAGAATGGAGGGGGGGGGGGGCGTAGTGAGCAAGGACGGGATAATCAGTTTACTTCTTGGTAAGAAAGTCACGATAAGAGCCCGGAACAGAATACATCACGAGCAGCGCCTTTGCGCCGCTGTTCTCTCCTCATTCCTGTCTCGGTGCTGCTTATCCTTGCTTCCGCGTGGCTGGTCACCGCTTCTCTTCCTCCCCCCCCCCCCCCCTCCTCCTCCTCCCGTCCATCCTTGTCTTGGTAGCGTGTTTCGCTCAGAGGGGTAAACGGGTTGGCAATTGCGTTAAGTCGCTCTGAACCCTAATTGAGTTACACCGATCGGGTTCGGCGTACAGCTTCTTTCCATGAGCGCGGTAATAGATACAGGTCACTGGGTAATATTCGGCCCGTGCTGCGGTGTGTTCGCTTCTTTGTTTCGTTCATTTTTGCGCTAGAACTGCAAGCAGTTAACAACACTTGTGTAAATAAAAGTAAAGCAGCGCGGCGATGAATATTTGGTGAACGCAGGGCCTCCTAAAGGAAGGCATTTGCGATCGGGTACCGCGGCTAGGATTTGCGTGGCCTCGCCGAGCTGCGCGCTTGCTCCTGCAATGAGTGGAAAGAGCGTTGCAGTTTCTGTGGCGTATCCGTCCTGATGTTTTTCGCCCCCTTCTTTTTTTTCATCTGGGTAGGTGGCGTCAAAAAAGGAACTCGCGTTGTCTACGCTCTACGAGCGCTCCGGTGCACGGAGGTCGGTGTTGTGCTTCGGACGATCCGGACAACTGGAGTGGAGTAGCTGGGAGAACAAGTTTCGGGTGGAGCGCATTTGGGATGGCCTCTCCCGCAACAAGGACGTATATAATAGTCGTATATTGTCAGTGTTCTCCTATGGAGCAGAAACGTTAAGGATAACAAAAATAAAACTTGATATTAAATCCGGGACAGCGCAGCGAGTTGCGCAACGGAAAATCATAGGGGTAACGTTAAGCGACAGAACGAGAGCACAGTCAGTCAGGGACCAAAGTAACTCAGTGATAGCCAATCTCAAATGCACGACAGGGAGTGAGCACGGGCATAGGACATATAACGCGGAGATTAAATGAGTTAACCGAGTGGATTCCTATTGAAGGTAAACGTAACAAGGGGCGGCAGAAAGTCAGTTGGCCACATAAGTTAAGCTTTGGTGAATACAGTGATCACTGTTCGCGCACGACGGGCTTATTCCGGGGTCAATGAGAAAAGCGTTTGTCTTGCAGCGGTCATAGCTCAGCTGATTGCTGTGCGTCTTGCACTGAACTTTGTATCGCTGCGACATCACACCAATTTTATCCTTATTACAGCGGTGAAATTTCAATGTTATCGCAGAGTTATTTTGAGCTTTAGCGGTATATTTCCAGTTTATTGCTTTTATTGAACACTTGGGCCAAGAAGGCAAGCATTCGTAGAGGGAGGGCTCTTAGACTTCGTGTTATACGTTTTATTTGAAGACGTAACACGTGTAATGTAAGCAGCTATACCTTAATACGCCCGTTTAGTAACCAATGTCATAACGCAAAAAAATTCGCTGCAACCGACCACCTGAGGCTCACCGAACAGCTCAAACGAGAAGCGAAGGCTGCAGGGCTCCTGGACCTCTGGGGACCCTCCCGGGATACTGCAAGGGTGATTTCAGTAAAAGGTATTTCCTCTTCCTCCCGAAAGGGACTGGAAGGTGCAAGCTTACGAAGCAGGTCCGAAACATGTGGCTCCTTACCGTAGCTGTATGCAACCTTAGGCCGTATAGTGGAATTCTTTTAAACTCCCCGTCCTTCCATTACAGAAGGACCTCTTGGTGAGCCCGAACAGTCCGTTGCGGAGAAGCCAACACAGACGCCATGAGGCGCTAGATAAAAATGTCATCGGCTTCGACGACGAAAAATGTATTCTTGCTGTTGATTTTTTCTCTCTTTTTTTGCCCCCGCGGTCTTCAATGAGACGAGCGATAGGCTACTTGGTCGTTTGCGCTTTGAATGCGCTTATCTGTTACAGTTTGGAGATGTTTTCTGGTTTTCGTTCTGGCTGAAACTTTCTCCTCTCTTCGCTTGCTCATTTAAGCTTATCGTTTTCGGCCTTTTTCCACTTATCAAAGTTTTCTGCTACTTTCTTATTGCATTCCGACCGTTCTCCACTCCATGCACCGCATTCACTCTCAGAGCATTCGATCGAAGGTTATCGGTGTTGCTGTGATATTGCGCCTTTTTTGTTGTTGTTGGAAGACCTGCCGGCCTCATTTCGGTATTCTAAATAACTTCTCCCGTTCTTGAACAGAGGTAACGCGAGGTCCACGAAATAAATGCTGCGAGTCGGAATCTCGTCTCGCTTTGCCCGGTTCCGTTGTCAGTGCCCCGAGCAGCAGAAAAGACGGCAGCGTCCAGATTGTGTTTCGATTGAACTCTCACGATGCAGTGTTTCGCCGGAGATGATTGCGAAACCAGAGACGCCGCCTCTTCCAGCGTTCGGTCATGTTTCGCAGTCCTTTACGAACTCACTTTTCCTTGTTATCCAGCATCCCCTTTCTCCATTTTCATCCCCTGCGCTGCTGATGCTCCTCTCCTCTTTGAGATTTCGCCCTTTAGGATCACGTGCCCTTTTTGTTACTGAATGAAATTTTATTGTTAGTTCTTGCTGATAGGTACTGAATATGCGTTTAAACCTTGCACAGTATGGGGCATGGAGATTTTGCCATCAGTGATGTAGAACAGACTCTACTGACGTCGGTGGCGGCCTGCATCTTTATGAATACTGCCGCCCTTCAGAGATTATGGTTTTAGAAAAGTATTAATGCCTACCTAAGTTGAAACACTCCCGTTTATTTTAAAGGTTCCCAAATTCGTTGTTTGTGGAGGTGCATCAAATATCGAGCGCCGTTAGCTCCACGGAGCGCTGGCATTCTGGTACTGAGCGACCTCATTCTCAACCGGAGTACATCCGTGCCGGTGATCTACCGTGGCGGATTTGTGCACAATATGTTGGCGGTAGAATCGGTTTTCGAAAAATAACGGACTCCAGGCAAAAGTTACTAGGTCCCATTTTGAGCGTCTCGAAATGTGAACCGGTGAAGCTGTTTGCACCCCTTCAAACACACAAGCGCGCATATGCACATACACACATGCACACATGCGTCGAAACAAAGATCTGGCGAGCGTGTGGGCGCTTTTGCAGTAAATTTATTTGTTTATAGTTCTTTACGAAAGAACGGCTATATGTTCGCTGGTACGCTTCTACTGCTTCGGCCCTCACAGTGGAAGTTGAAAGCCATACTATGTCTGCAGAATGTTCCATGAGAAAAAATAGGGGTGCTTTTCGTTTGACACAGCGCCTCCTTACTTTATGACAAGAGAAAAAATAAGAAAGAAAAAGGATGTGCAAAGCGAAAATGATTAGAGAGAAGCAGATGGTATAGAAATGACCCACGGAGGTAAGATTGCGAAAAGGGGGATGAGGGGAAAAGGGGGGTGTACTGGGCACGGACGCTTTAGGCAGTAAAAGGGCAAACCGTAAACCTGGTTATCTGCAATTACTCCGCGTCTCTGCGTGCGATTGTCATTCCCGAAGGTTTTCGCTGAGATTGGGTCTGCTCTCTGGCGGCGCAAAAGGCGAGTGAGAGCGGGGACGTAGCAGCACTGGCGTTGCCGTTGGGTGCTCGGCAGATTGAAACCGGAATAAGATTACAACCTAGACGAGCAGGAACTGCCAGGCCAGGAGTCCTGCATCATCCATTCTCAATTTGATCCCGCAATGGTCAGAGTAGAACGAAAGGTGTGGGCGAAATTCAGATGGTCTTTGGCGCGTGAGGACGGTGCTTCATGACGTTGCTTTGTGCCACGAACGGTTACACTGTGTGAAATGCCTTACAACGCCGGAGCCAGAGCAATGATGCATAAGCCACTCGCTGAATATTTGATTTACGTCAAACTTTGTGCATACGTTAGCTTCGGCGCTATGAATTTCAAAGTTGGAAAAAAATTAAACTAAAAAGAAACTGACATTGTTACAAATCGCAAACGGAAACAAATTTAAGTTGGCTTGCCTGCATTCCTAAAAGAAAGGCAAGCGCATTTTTTTTTTGAATAAGATATATCTTAAGGCTTTAAAAATCAAATGGCGGATAAAGGGGCTCGCATTCTTAAATGTTTTGCAGATCGAAGGTTGCATGAATGAGCGTGAAAATGTGATTAGCCACTAGCAGATAATATTCGAACAATTTTGCCTAAAATACCACAAATGAAACTCCAAAATAAAAACAGTGAAATGCAAAAAGTGTCAAGGATCGACAGCCTTACCGGGAGATGTGTAATTGAACTGAAACCGGTCCAGCTTCTTGCTAAAACCGTTCACATAAATCAGCCATCCCTCAAAGTATGTAGGATGGCTCCAAAAATGTACTGTCCGGTATACAATCCGCGGTACGTTTCAGTTTTAAAATTTTAGCTTGTGTGGGCTGCCTACGGGTGCGGGCTATACAGGACTTTAATTTTCAATATCGCCGATTAAAACATATCGTGCGCTGCGCAGTTACAGTATCACGAAATTTTTACGGTCATACTTTATCTGTGTTTACTTGTTCGGCGCGAAATTAGCGGTGCCAGAAGCCATCTCCGTTGGAAGAATAACGAGCCTCTTTTGTCTACAGCCCATGTTGAAGATATAGCACCTGGCCAATCACTGGCGCCTCACTTCAGACGCAATGAGCCTAGCCTGGCTTACATCACAAACACCCAACGCAATGCGCTGCGGAGCGTTTCACCTCGTAGGAGAGGAGGTTTTTATGGCAGTGCTACAGATACCTAGTCTCAAGAAAAACAAAAATCAAAGTGAGGGAGGCCTTTTCTCAACGAGCCTTTTGTCGGTGCAGAAATGATGAACCTTGTTGCCCCAAAAGCCTGAATAATGACTATCATAACTAATAGTTAGTTCTGTAGCGAATTGATGGAAATGCACCAGCTATAATGGCAGCAGAAAGAAGAACACTGACGTTTCTGCACTTTTGTAGGGGTTCGCGAACTAGACATTAAGCCTCTTGCGCACTTTGTGCCGGGAGTGCGGCCAACCTGGTATAGTGTTTTATTTCAACGCGATAACGTTAAGGCTCCTGTTCCGAAGAAAATCCGGCACCGTCGTCGATGGCGTGGTGAGCGCAAAATCTCCGGAGAAGCAACCTAGGCGGGCCACTTAGCTTACCTGACCTTGTTGCGTCATCACAACCTGCCCACCGTATTGTGAGCGAACTGGCCATCGTGTTAGGTGGCCGTTAAATTAAAGATTGGGCACGAGAGGTTCCGCGGGAAGAGAAACCTGGGTCTCACAAGCCCCACCGGTGGCAGCACCTGTCATCGCGCGGCAGTGGCGCATCGCTTAAGCGCTGCACCTCTTCGCCAGGTCTATTATGGGGACTCCCAGGGATCTATGATTCGAAAGTCTAAAATGACCAATCCCGCATATATGCGCATTCGCCCATTAACGCTATCGCGTCATACGCTTAAGGCGGAGCCTGAGTCTCCCCTCAAATTTTTTCAGCGATAATTGAGCTCTGCAGACGCTATTGCGGAAATTACGGTAGCAGTTTCATAATTCCCATTTCTTGTAAATATCTGTGGTATTGAGGTCTCTACAAGGTCCCATAATTGCCATCTTTAGTACGTATCTGTAGAATCTAGGTCTTCTACACGGTCCATTGCGGCTCCTAGGTGCTGTTCAGTGCTACATGCTACTGCTTGCTCGTGACTGCGTTCTGTTGTCAGCAAGAAAGCAGTGCTTTGCTTCAAGAAAGATAAAATTGGATGTCTTTACGCCGGCATGTTTTAAGCTTCGCATTCCTCCTCCCTGCCGGGCTGTTCGCCTAAGAAATGTCAGGAGGCTTCGTGACAGTAAACGTCCACCGTCGCAACAGACTCACTTTCTCCTCGCAAAGTAGAGGGCGACAAAACTGCAATAAAGTGCGGTGACAAAGGAGGAAGCAAAATTCGATGCCAGAAACGGAGCAAACGTTAGCGCTATGCGAAGCATCCGAAGCAGAACTGCCCCCTCCGATGTCAGTTTGATTGGCGTTTTCCTGGAAGAGAAGAAGCATGCATGAGGCAGCAGCGAAGGACGCGATACGAAGTTTGCCTCTCCGCGCGACGCCTTTGAAAACTAAAAGGGCTAAAAAAAGAACGAATGAAAGGTGCGGCTGTCGCTCGAATTCCGATCACGGCTGCGGAGCGCGCGCGCCCTCGCGGCTGTTCCTTTCTGCGCCAGCGCTGTCGGAGCGCCATCGTACGTTGTATTGGCCGACCGCTGGGCGCGACCGCAGCCGAGCGTGGACGGCGGGGCGAAGCCGCTTTTCATTAGCCTTACGTCTGCTGGAGCGGAGGCAGCGGCAGATGGAGCCTGCGTTTGGCGGGACGATGCCTACAGTATCCCTGCACTACCAAAAACGTGTAGTATTGGGGGAGCTTAAGCCAGCCTCGTCGGGTGGAGGCTATATTGAGAAAGCGAACCTGATGAAGAACGGCTCTTATTCGGTAGGCGCTCTGCTGCTGTATTAGTAACTACTGCAGCGAACCAGTAAACGGGCTTCGGCCGACCCCGAAGCGTTTCCTAAATAGGAGCACTTCTTTCATATTGGCGCCTGATGAGCTGACCACACCGCTAGCTCCCACAGTGGTGCATGTTTTTAGTGAGGCGCCCTGCAAACCGACTCAGAGACCTCACCATATCCCCCTTCCCCTCTCTTTGCTTTCTCAACGCTCACTCCACACTGAACCGGACAAACTGCCTTTGTTCATATGTTTTCCTTCTTTTTTCCTTGCATGCCGTCCCATTCACTCCGATGCCCTTTTTCTCCGGGAAGGAAGCGCCCGGCCATTTCCTGCAGAACTTCATTACCATGCCGCGCGCTCTGCTCCTACTCCTCCAGATTGCACAATTCATGAAAAAACAACGCGGCTTCCGTCTCTTTACTCGCTGCGACCTTGCCCGTCTCTCCCTCTTCTTCCTCAGGTGACGTCAGTGAGAGTTTTCTGCCCTTCAGGCTGCCTCGTTTTCTTGTTCTTTCGATCTGGCCTTCCGCCTCTGCGCCCTCTCTTGCGTCCTGCGCATCTTCATGTCGCGTCCCCTTAAGGCTCGCTGGCGGCCGGCCGTTATAACGTAGCAGTGCTTCATCCTGGCTGCAGTCTGGACACGCCCCTGGACGGCGGCGGTGCCGGCTGCATGTTTTAGGGTAATAACGGCTCGTGAAAGTGCGCACCAGGGAGCGAAAAAGTAAGGCAGACTGGCAGTCCAAGCGGCTAGACAGTGCGGACGCAAATTGAGTTATAGCAGGCGCCTGTTGCCCGAGAGGGAGGGATGCTGTATTATCCATAGGCGGCGATGGTGCTCGGCCAGATAGTGGAAGCACTTCGCTCTTGCGTGCCGCTACTGCGCAAGCAGGATGCTTGGCGGTCGAGCAGTATCCTTGCTGCTCGACCCAGTTTGCCTCAAAAACAGGAGCAGAAAGGAACCAATGGAAATTGCAGATTGAATTTCCTCGGTCAACCTTTTTTTCCCCCCTACCTCTCGCTTTCGCAATACTACTGCGCTCACTTTCTAAGGCAGCGCGGACTCTCCCTATGAAGCTCAAGAACGTGTAGCGAAGTTACGAGATGGAAACGTGAATGGCATTAGAATTATCCGCTTATCTGCGCAAAGCGAAAAAGAGGCGGTCAGTGACTAGAGACGACACGCGTCCTTTGCGTTGTATTAAGATGTGCACAACCAACTAGCTCGCACCTCCACCCTTGTAAATTTCCGTTTCTTTCTGACTACAGCAGCATTCTAAGGACCAGTCAGTCTCTGTATCTGGCGTAGTTAGTCTGTACTTGAATCTATGCGGTTAGCAAAAAATCAGATTTCTTGGAAAAATAATTTAGCATTGTTTAGACGTTTGCAACGGTGTGCCTTCTGTTCTGAGTCAAAGCCAATAACTTAGTTTTATATTCCTCTTAGAGTCCCTAGAAAGCGCTTTTTAAGATAAAGCGACCATTTTTTTGTCCCCAGCAGCGGCCCATAACAGCCGTTTTCTTTCTAATAAGTTTCGCCGACGCTTGTATACGTTTCGTAGCAACGGCAGGCAATCCTGGCGCAGCGAAAGCTACTGACGCACGTAATTCATTAGCGTGTTGATGGGCGCGGTTGGTTGACCGAGCAATTTATAAGGAAAATGGGGAACGCGTGGGGAATTCCTCGTTACTTAGCTAGAAGCCTATCTTGGGATTTTATTTGTGCCTAGCAGCGACTGTTATAAACTAAGACATGAGCCGTTGTAAAACCGTGGCTTGATTTACTGCTTATTTACGAAAAATGTGTTCCGCTCCAGCACTTTGGAGCGAACTATTGTTAAAGTCGTACTCGTGACAGATATGAGACTTGGTTGGCAATTTCGTATTATTATTAGGACAAAGAGTGCAGCTTGCTTTTTCTTTTTTGATTCTTTGAAATAAATTGTCGCCCGTTGAAAGGAAGTCGTTTACTTTAATAGATGCGCTCGTGTATTTGGCTTTGTTCTGTAGACAGGTGTTGATATAATTTGGGTGCTGCTTCCTACAATCCTTGGCTATTGTCGCTTCGTGGTTGCGCCACTATTCAGAAGGGGCCAACAAGAGAACATAAAAAAACTCTGGCTTTCGTGATACTTAACAGTACGCAAGAACTTTCATTAAGCTCTTTTCTCTGCCTCTTCCGGCATCAATTCAGCAGCGCACAAGTCTAGGTAGCGGACAAGAAAGCCATAAAAATTTTAGCAACACCTTTTCAGTTAAACAAGCGACCAGAAACACAAAAAATATAAAAATATTGGAACATTCAAGAGGCAGCAGCCGCGATTTCAGAATGAAACAGAGTGAATCATTACTGCTAGATGCAAAAAGAAAAAAATAAACAACCGCTATTTGCTCTCATCTGTTCATATTTTGCGCAGAATGGCGTTCGCTACGCGTGGCAGCAGCCCTGATAACTCTTCCCCTAAAAAGCGGCTGCTAGCAGCGCCGTGCCATACGTTGTCCAGGCGGCGTCAAAAAACAGAAACAAAAACTGAAACTCTAAAAATAAATAACACCGCTCACGCCGGGCAGAGCGCATGGAGCCGGCGCTTTCTTTGGTCGGTGTGCGTTCCTCCAAGAAAGCCTCAGAGCTAAGGGTATTCTTCTGCCGCCTTCTCTTTTATTTAACGGTTTACTTTTTCTTTTTCTTTTTTTTTGAGGACTGAAGATTTGCTACTCCGGTCCTGTTGGCTCGCGGTCCAACGGCAGGGCCAGCAAGAACAGGCCCGTATGTAGAAATATGACGATAGCCACTTTTGGTTTCTTCCCTGACGGCCGCTGGGTGGCGCTGAGATCGACTTCTGGCTCTTTCCGTGCACTACAGTCGTAGCTTGGGCTCTCCTATATGCCAACTTACCCCCGATTGAGGTGAATCGATAGCGTGCCCTCTCTTGGTCTCCCTATATTATCAAATCTTTTTTTCTATCTAGTAGCAAGGAGAATGCACTACACTTATAAGCTATAGCCCTACTGTTTCTCTCTTTCTGCAGTTAACTACGAGAGGAGTATACTTCGCGTTATGTGGAATCTAGACGTATCTGCTCCTTTGGCGCAGTCAGCCACCCCTCAGCGCTACGTGCCACTGAACACAAGTCGCGCGGTGGCGGAATAGCGGGCACGCCTGCCCATCAATGCCAGCGTCGCTCCGAGTCCCATGTATCGCTTTCAGTGGGCGCTGCCAGTCCGCCTCAATGCGCCCAGCCAGCGTCGGTGTCTCCAGTGTCGCGGCGCCGGCCCTGGTTTGTTCCACGTCGTGGTGCGCTTCCTGCCTCCTTGGCTCGGATCTATACCGCCGTCGGTGCTCTTTGTTCTTCACTCGCTCATAAACAAGGCTCGACGTCGGGTGGCACTCGTTTCACGAGGGACCCTCAAGCGAGAGACTGGGGGAAAAAGGGGGGGGGGGGGCTGCGTTAGGGCATACCGGGTGCCGACTCTTCACTCACCCTGCGTTGCCCATAGCAGGAGTCCTGCGTTCCCCTCTGCTCTCGGGATTCTGGATGTAGCTCGTTATTTTGGCCATCGCCTCTCAGTACAGGTGCGCGACTAACGCAACGCCATCTTCCGGAGAAGAACTAGAAGCTGATAATGTGCCTTGGTTGTTTCTGTTTTCTTTGCTGTGTTTTGTTGTTTGTACCATATGTTCTGCCCTGCTGTGTGGTCCTGATGTTGTGCTCGGCTGACGCCAGTTTAGTGTGACTGCCGTCTGGTCTGCTTGTTTACGTGTTTTGCATTATGGTGTGTTGCTGGGTTTCACGGATACGCATTTGGAAAGAACGTACGAGCGTTACAATCAGAATGCCTGATGATAGCTTTCCGCTTTGCAAAAATGATGAGACAATGCACAAGAATGCGTGTTAGTAGCTTTGTAAATTTTTTCAACCATTGAAAATGGAAAATAAGCTGTCTTTTTTTGTGAATTTACTACGCATTGATAATGGCCTTTACATAGGTGGGTTTGTAATTTATAGAAAACGCCAAAAATTCGGAACGGAGGTTTTTGTTCTAAAAGATTCACTCTGACTGACATGCTAGCGACGCACGCAATGTGAGTACGGAAATTGTATAGTTTTTTGCAAGCTGTGGGCTTATTCTTGTACATTGCGGAGAATCAGAAGACAACCACGAGAAGAAAGAATAAATGCTGTGAGAGTCAACTGGAGTGTTTTTACTGACGATGTACGAATATGCCGAGGCATGTTCCTAAGATAAATGTTCTGGGCTATCAGGTTCTTCCTCTAATTTCTTTTTTCTTCTGCTCGCAGGTAAGCCCTGAAGGTCTTCCTCTCCTGCTGTTGTCATTACCTCGCTGTGGTGAGCGTATTTATTCGTTGTGCCCGCAACGATGCATCTGTGTTTTGCTATATATCAAATTTTAGGGCGACATATACTTCTGAAAACCTTACGGGCAAGTGCGCGATGCCGTATTGTTTACTATAATCAATCGGCTCTTCCACCTCCGTTAGCGCATTAGTACTGGTGCTACTCTGAAAGAAAACGAAGCAGAGAAAAACAGGAGCTCAAATATTGAGCTCACACAAGTGAGTTTGTGTCCTGCAAGTTGCCGCATGCACGCGCAGGCCCCCACAAGAGCCAGCGAAGGAAAACGCGAAACGAGCTTCCCGCGCACTGCCTAAACAATGCCTACGGTGACGTCAGCGCGGTTTTGTTGAAACAGGCGGATGAGGTCTACAAAACACTCTTATTCGTGCTGTCTGCTCTCCACACAAGGCTATCTGCTCTGTGCCAAGAGCAGTCTCGTGCACATTTCGCAGCGTGCCTGCATTTCATCCGGGAAGGAGGAGGCCAGTGTTAACGAGTCTTCCGCCCCGCGTAAGGTGCTGGAAGCGGGGAAGCTGCGCGGTGAGAGCGCGCGATAAACTGGACGGACGGCTGGCCCACTTGAAAGCCGCACTGCAAATCGCCTGAAAGGGCGCTTATGTTGTTGCACTGGCGAGGTTGGCTGAGCGGAGCATTGTGGCCGCAGGTGATAAGAAGGCGGAATCTTCGACTGAGGGCCGACTGTGGCCTCTGCAGGTTTCTAACCGGGGTCTGCAGAATGCTAACCGCGGGCGACTGACCGGGCGTTACAACAAAGAGACCTGTGTTCATCCGCGAGCGCATTCCATTTAGCCCCGCACATCCAATGTTGGCTATACTCTTGTTGCATTCGTAGTTGCTGCCAGAGTTCTTTAATCCTACCGGTTAAAAAACTAGCACTAAAATTGCGCCATGACCAGGGGCCAATTTCCGGACATTAAAAGATGGAAGTTCTGCATGTGAGCTGGGCAGTAAACTATCGGTGGTACACTGCGACTTTCATTCCTTCAACGAATTTCCCACTTGAACAGCGCTGTGCATTTGTTCTGAACGCCACAGATAGTGTGACGGTCTGCTGAACCCCATGTTTTGGCCCAGTAAGATCCCCAGGTTATGATAAACGGGCCCTATAGTGTGTTTGACCACTATCGCGATTAAAAACCTGATTCCAGCGGTATTTGGTCCCACGAACGTACCTCATAGTTTGTAGAGGCTAGGAAACCAGGTGATCAATTCACGCAGACGCTTGCACGTAAACAAAGTTTGGCGGCTGCTGTATTCTGCTGTCTTATCATTAGCTATCGTCATAGGGCACATCCAAATAGTACTGACCATTCAACGGCTATTCTTATGTACGAAGAGCTCTGTGCACTGCATTCTTGGGCTGTACAAGGCGCATATGATTTTCTCCCTTTTAATTTTGTAGTTTTCAACTCCACTGATAAAAATGATGGAAGTTGAGGCAAACGCTTCATAGAGCAGCTTGAAAACCCCAGTACAATAGAAACAGGGCAGAGCGTACATATACGTACAGTTATGCGTAACAATGAAAACAAATCAACGAACCAGCTATTAAATACTCGCAGTAAAGTGAGTACATTGGAAACGTTTCGGTGTCACGCATGTTTGGGCGTGCTCCAAGGTCACGTACAAGCAGAGAAAAATGCTCAACATTTGGCCGACATTGCCAAACCAAATGTATAGCAAGGAACGTATTTGAAAATATTTTCAAGGAGAATATTTGGGTTCGCCGCAAGATAATAGGAGTTTCTTAAAGTCTCAATGCAAGACTAGTAACATTTGTTGCCTGTGCGAGATATGAGTGCTATAATTTAGAACAGTATTACCTATAACGGGATACCTATATTCAGTTTGCTAATGAGCAACATGCGATTTTTTTTTTCCTTTTTGGGAATACTGGTGAGTGTGCAGTGCTATCTGTACCGGAGCAGGCGCCAGCTAATATTTGCTGGTTATCGGTCTAGGAACTGCGGGTGGTGGCGAACATTTCTGTTAGACAAATATAGCGAATAAGATAAAAAAAAGTATAATAATAAGAAGACACTGAGACTAAAATATGTGGCTTCTCTTTGGCTTATGGAAGTTCCAACTTGCGTGACAGTGCGCAGTTTTTGTGACGAAGTAGTTTCCTGTCATGATTTACCAATTTAATCCAACAAAACTACGAATAATAATCACGTTGAACGTGCATAATCTAAAGCATCGGATGGTGCGTTATTTTCTCGCGGCAACGCATCTATTCGAGTACGGCGCACGCCCACACACCCAAATACGGCAGGGGGGCTTTAAATGCTCGAAGATGAATTCGCCCCATATTCAGCACTTATTTATCACGCGAAAATTGTGCTCATCGATGCCTCAGGAGGCGCCTATTATCAAATGGCTGCCGTGTCTTTACATCGTAAAGAATGTTTTTCTTTGTCTCGCTATTAGTAAAATCACATCGATACAAAATCGGGCTTATCTTGAAAGAGTTTTCTTTTTTTCATAATAGTTTGGCCATATTCACTTGAGACTTTTTTTTTCGCGCCTGCTATAGGTTTTTTTTACCTTTGCTAGTATTTGCCGTGACGCTACAGAGAGTAGCGACCAGTAATAATGGAGAGAAAGTAAACAATACCAACAAGTGGAATGACTAGAAACAAGTAGAGCCATGCCATTCAAAAAGTCTTATGGATAAAGATGGATCGAAAGAGACCGTGGAAACTCCGCTAGCAAGAATGAGTCTCGTGCATAGTATCTCGCTGAGAAACGGTGCACTACTGTACAGAAGTCCTGGACCGACAATTAAAAATCCCAGGTAAGGTATGTTGCACATGTCTCACAGGGTCACAGAGTCCCGTTGGTTTTCTTGATAGCCAAAAGGGGAAATGTGAAAAGGGGAAGAAGCCTAAAAATATTTTTCGAGAAAAGGTACAGAAGAACCAAAGGCAATTACTCCATCTTCTCTATGCATACGCTTTATTAGAACCAGCAGGTTAGAGTCGCTCGGTTTGCTTGAAGAATGCTGCTGTAGGAGCTAAGCCAACGAATCGAAATGCACAAAAGTGGGCGCGACGAAGCCTCGAAAGAAAAATAGTCTGGAACGATGGAGTCCAACATGATAACAGACTGCGTTGTGCCTTTCACGGTTTCTGCGCGTAGGAGCCTGAAGAAACGTCACGGGAAGGCTTCATTACAGGCCCGCAACCTAACATGTTCTTTCTGCCTCTTTCGATGTTCGCCCTTCGCTGGGATTTTCGCAGCCGCTTCCACTGGCGGTAACACGGATGTCGTCTGCTCTCTCTTTATCCGGCATTAATTGGAAGCAGAACAAAGACGCGTCGTTTTCCCGAGAACTTCCCTCCCTTGCAGGGTGTTTATATTTGGATTTTATGTTCGACCTGCTTTCTTCACAATTGTTTCTTCGCATGACGTTCCTGACGTTCTTTCGTGCATCAAACGCAGGAGTCAGGCGTGCAATTCGAGTAGCTTTTTTCCCAGGCGACGCACGGGAATAGAAGACAATTTCAGGTTCACTTAATTAAGGCCCTCCATTCACAGAGAGTCTCTGATTGCTTCTGCATATCCAGACAGGAAACCGTTAAAGACGATGTGTTCGCTTGCACGTCTGCTTGACAGCTTTCAGATGTTAGTAGGAAGAGGTGAGAGCGCCTTAATTTTGGCTTCTCTTTTGCGAACCACTCTAGTGGGCCGTACTTGTTCGAACAGTGACTTTAAAACATTTTCAGCACACAGACTCGGCCAAGTATTTCTTTCTCTGTTACTTCCTTTGTCAGCCACAACATTACAAGCATTTCGTATGTACCCATCGTGCTTGGGTATTTGTAGCTTCGAAGATTTTTTTTCTGTATTTAACAGACGCTTGCATTGAGGTGTGGCGGCTATTAAGTCACAAAGTGCGTGGGCTTGTTGGGGTCGGAGAGTAGAGTAATGTTGCCAGAAGATTTCTGGCTGAGTTTTAAGTAAACCGGACGCTCTGCTGTTCTCCCAAGCTCTTCGGTACGCCATGAATGTCGGGACTATAGAAGGCTATGCCTGTATTTGGGTGTGCGTGCGTGTGTTTCGTTATCCGTGCGTACATACAATTTCCTTACTCCGTTTCGCAGATTTCGTTCCGCATCTAAAGAACAGGAGCACTCGTTGGACAGGACTGAATTGAGTGCGATGGCAAGAAGCCTCGATAACAGTTCCTAAATCTTTCACAAAGAAAAAAATTTCGCGTGTATATGCAAACTGTCTGTAGGATCTCGAATGCGCATTTTCAAGAAAAAGTATTTTATTCATTTATTTATTTATTTACTTATTGGATGGGGAATACATGGTACTGCCCATGGGGCAGGACAAAAGGAGGTAATTAGTCTCCTGACGAGGCCCTGGTCCCACTGGGCGCAACAGCAGCGGTTACAAAATACATGTAGACGGTACATATACGACTGGACATAATAATCATCTCCGTACAAAAATACGCATGAAGCATGTGACAAGTTCAAAAAAAAAAGTGAAACACAAGTTATTGTTAACACTTTGTGCCAATATTACTTTTAATATCTCGCCATTTTGTGTGGAATACGTCTTCACGTCTTTTCTTCCGTCTCAAGAATTCCTAGTTGCACAGAAAATAAAAAAAGCGAGATGCTCCAGTTTCTAATTGCTGGCCTAATCTTTTGGCGAGTATTAGGCGATCTACCTGCACAGTGCTGTTATTAAATTTTACTAGTGTGTTCGGTCTTCTTGCGTAAGTATCACTCGCGGAAAAGAAGTTTCCTGCAAATCACGAATTATTAAGACATCTAGGGATCTGAATCATTCACCTGTCATTGCGCTGTGTATAAATTCGGAGAAATTATTCATGCCTCCGGAGTATTAAGTTGTTCGGGCTCTCGGATGCGCGTGCTCCGCTCCCAGGCATTCAGTCGTGAAGAAGCACAGCGAACGAGAGAGCACGCCCTCCTCCTCTCCCCTAGCGGCCAGTAAGCAGTGCGCACTGCAGCTCAGCTCTTTTCCGGCGAGCGGATTGCGGGGGCAGCACAGGTGGGCCTCAATCTCCAACGCGAGTCCTCCTCTAATTAGCGCCACGCTGCACCCGCGCTCTGCGCCGCCTCTCGTCCCGTGCCCACTTCACGGCTGCTTTCACCCACACGAGAGAGATCTAATCGCAGCCCTTTTCGCCGAAGCGCTTTGAGCGAAGCCCCGTAGCCCCGCGCTTAAATATGTATTACGCGCAAAGAGTCCTAATCCGAAATCGACGTTCGCGTACCGTCGCCAACTCTTTCCGCGGGCCCGGAGGATCAGTGTAATCCGTCCAGCTATTTTTCTGTCGCATCCTCTACATTAATGATGTCGGTGACGACGACCCGAGCAGTGCGCTTCCGTGGAATTTATGTGCCCCGAATTTACGCGCCGGGGTCTCCCGGGCGTCGCAACCGCGCTCGGGGCAGTGGAGCGCGCGGAGAGCCCTTGTAATTTCAGAGGTGCCTGAACCGAACTAACGACCCTCCTCTTGCCTGCCCGAGTGGTCGTCCTCAAGCAGCCGCGGAATGCAGCCCGTGAATTGTTCATGGCGTTCTGCGGGTCACTGTCTCCGTTCCAGCGCAGCGCGTTCTACTTCGTGTGCTCTTTTCGCTGCCTGCTTAATCTTCAATCCACAATCTATTCTCCGCCAGACTGGCTGTTGAAAAAAAAATTATTATTTTTATAGTTTCATGTCTGTGTGTTAAGAACTACGTGCGTGTTGCTCTCGCCTTTCGAAACTTGCAGTTGCTTCGTCGATTAGGGCGCTTCAGGGAGTGGCGCGTCTTCTCGCTCCCTGTCCGCTTGTTCCCACAGTCAAGTTTTTTGTCTCTTCCACACGTGACTGTTGCCCCCCAGGCGTTTTACGTGAATAGAAGCACGAGAAAGAAAATAGAAGATTGTGTTTAAGATTACAACAAACTCAATACATTACGCCAGCCTTTTTCATAAATTTCGCCTGCGTGGAAAGGTTTTGCAACGGTTAGCCTAGCATGCTCTCGGCAGATATCAGAGACGTCCAGTAGCTTGACATTCTCCGTTGGCCGACGCGAATTCACAAGTGTGCAGTAGCCCAGAGCAAAATCTTCAAATATTTTAGTGTTCAGTGTTATGTACAGGTTGCATTCGGCGAACATGAGCCGTATGATTGCACATGCCATTTTTAGCGCTTGTTAGGCTTTCAATGCCAAACAGTGGTGCCTGTGCATACATGCAAAACCAGAAGTATGCTGGTTTGCTTGACAAATGTATTATGTAGAATTTCTTCAAGATGCTCACCGTTCAGAATATTTACAAACTGAAAAATCAAATAAAAATGAATGCAAACGTAGCCAAATTTGGCACTGGATTCCGTAAAATTGTATTCAGACACGTAAATGAGTGCGTAAATGGTCCTGCCGAACGCAGCGAGCGCCTTCACACGTGGGTGAGCATTTGCGCTGCTATGAGCGCTCCGGCCAGTTTTAGTAGTCAACGGAAAAGCCTTTTTATACGATTAATTATTTTTATTTTGTTTCTGCTCGCAGCATGTTATTTAAGGACTGTTTATTGGATGTTTAGGCAAAACAGAAGACACCAGTGGCAGCTTTTGATTCCATTTACAGAAAAGGCTGGAAACGGTTTGAGTGTGAATCTAAATGCCGTTCAAACTTGATCTTGGTTTGCAATTGTCTTGTAATGTTTCATAACATACAGGACGGACATAACGCGTCTTGCGTAAGTGAACTGAAGTAGTTACTTAGCGATCGGCGTAGGCGATACGCAGTAGGCTCTGAGGTCGGATAACAAGCCATTTTAGATTAAAAGGGACGACTGAACTTTAAAACCCATTATGATTTACGACACCTGATTGGTGCTGCCTTATCTTTCATGCATTTTTCACATTGGAGCGAGGTTTACAGCGACGAAACCGATTACAGTGATGACACCTATCGAATTCATCGTTCTTTGTACTCCTGTACACGAAAGGGAATCCCAGCCACGTAGGAAATGATATTACCGCACTAGCACGTGTAGTGTACGTCCTGTTGCCGGTTTGATGAATCGGCTTGGCTCTTTTCGGACCGCTGAGATAGGCATCTAAATGTCATCATCGAACGTCATAAAGGCAGACACCGGAGGCCCGAGCGCGAAATACAGCGAGCTTCCGCATGTGCAGCCCCGGAAACGACCGCGGAGGCCTCATCGGCGCACGTTCAGCTTTCATGGGCTGTGCACGCGGGAATTGGCGCGGGCCATCAGCGATGCCTTGGTGCACACGCTACGACGCCGAGGTGTCCATGATTTTTTAGCATGCCGTCGAGCGACCCGTATCATCTACGCAGCGTGCCTCACAGCAGCAAATGCTTTATTTCCTTCCGAAGACACGTGCTGAACGGGCGAGCTTGGATAGATATATCTAGCGGCATTTTGATACGTACGAGGTTGGGCTCTCCGCGCCGGGCTTGAAACACGCGTTTCTACATTTTTCGTTTTGTTCGTTTTCTTGTCACTGCGCACCCTGCTTTTTTATTCTGGGTGAAAATCTTGAAAAAAGAAAGAAATAACTTACTGGTGGCCGTTTGGGAATAAAAGAAATATATTCCAGCAAGAGAACATAGACGGCGGCAGCACAGTGCGGAGTAGTTGACATCCGTCTTAAGGAACGGTCACTTCCTGGAAAAAGTCGGCGCCTATGTTCCCCGCATGTGGCTCGGGGCATGGGAAGGGCGCCAAGGCCAAGCAGCTCGAAACACACAGAGAAAGGAGGCATACCTACGGGCGCGCGTACTCTTCTCTATAGCGCGTACAGCAAAGGCGGGAGAAGCCCAGGGGGCGGCCGACGCCACATTGACTGATTCGCTCAGGGCCTTTCTTCCGCTGTCGTGGAACAGCCAGGTTGGAACCGAAAATTCGATAGGCGAGGACATTCGCGATAGCGGGGGAACTCGCGATGCTCAACGGTGTTGGGCCATAAAAGAAACGAAATTGAATAGCGTTTCGTGAACTGGCTGCGAAGAAAAATTGGGCAATACTGAGGCGTACATTGTGCCCGAAACGCGTCGCGTTCTGTGAATTTCGGCCAAGATTCACGCGACTTGTGTAAACTTCCCTATGCATCAAATCCTTTCGCAACCAACCTGTCAACTGTGTTTCTTGAGCTATGATCATTGCCGTGCCCCTGAGCTCTCACAAGGTTTTACGTTACGCGTTTGTGTACGAAGGCGTTTGCAAACAGGTTCTGGAATGCGGCACCTCCTGGTTTATTTGTCAAGAAAGCTTACTATTCTCCCTGTAACAGTGTTAGCGCTGAAGTCGCAGCTGTAGCTCACGCCAGCACGAGAGAATGGGACTACTTAATGAGATCCTGAGGGCAGCTGCATCAAACTTTGTTTATTTACTCTGGAATTAAGGAGAGGTCGGTGTCAAACAGTAGCGCCGGCTGCTCCTTTCTATATCGAAAAAAAAATCATTCTAAGGACGATTACCATTTATCGTAATGCGAAATTCGAGCGCAGCTCCATCGATGTCCCATGCTCTGTAGGCTTCTTGTTCTGCTTTGCTGGGTCACCTGCACGTCTGGCGACGAGACTAGTTTTATAACAGTATTATTTGGAGAAGATGATGATGTGCAATGCACAGCGCAAGGGTGTGCTGCAGTTTAACGCGAGGCGTGATCGGTTGCGGCGAGAGCACAGTGCTCCCGTGCAGTGGCGAGTGGAGCTGATTTGTTCGCGGCGCCGCTTGTTCGTACCGCAGTCGTGGCAATGTTTATGTTTATTTATTTATTTTACTTATTTATTTATTTGTTGTTTGGATAGGTTACACCGACGGCGGCGACCCTACTCAATTCACGAACGGACGCTTAAGAGCTGCGCTTCAAAAATTCGACTCGAATTCATGACATATAATGCACAACCAAGCACAGCTGCGACGCACATTGCACACAGGCTGAGCACAATGTACACGCCAGTAGCTTTAACGGTCGGTGCGCGATAAACACGAGTTAATGAGTAATCATACTAACAGCAAATGAAATGTACACGCACAATAAATAGACAAAAAGCAATGAGCGATAGACATGGTCATAGCATTAAGCTCATAGTTACATACTCATTAGTTATGCACAAGAATTGTTCTCAGATAGACATTACAGCCACTAACTTGTAATACCTGCGCAGTAGAGCAAACATTGCAGCGCACGAGTGGGGTCGGTCAGATAGGGAATTTAACGTCCAGTAAATCCCAAGCATATCGATGCGCTCGGGGAAAATGTTGAGTGCCATGATTACTCGTTTTTGTAGCACACGCGTCGACCGTGAACCCAACCGATTTTGAATACAGAGAGACCTTCTATCAAGAGCGGCAAAGTCCGTCACCAATGGGTTCTAAAGTTGTATATTCGAAAGCTGTAATATATGCTGATGACACTGCACTGCTTTTTACAGGGGAAAATTTAGTGGCACTTAAATGTATAATTAATGAAGAGCTTGGTGAAGTTTCGCAGTGGTTTAAAAGAAATCGGTTAACCCTTAATACTGAGAAAATAATGTACACCGTGTTTCACTCGCGCAGGAAGAACATGAACTACGAACGTATATCTGTAACTATCGACAACACGACTCTGCTGAGGGTGCCTCAATACAAGTATCTTGGTGTCCTGTTCGCGTCTGATATGCACTGGAAAGAACAAATTAATAATGTTTGCTCCAAATTAGCCTATGGTTGTCATGTTTTACTAAAGGCCAGGGACTGCTTTGATCTTCCAATTCTACGCGTTCTGTACTTCGCCTTTGTGCACAGTCAATTATCTTATTGCCTGGAAGCGTGGGGTGGTACATATAAAACATACCTGGATCCTGTTTCTCGCCTTCAAAAACGAGCTATTCGTATGATAACTTATTCAAATAATACACACCCCAGCAGGCCACTCTTTCAGCAGCTTCGTATCTTACCCCTATCAATGGCATATAAACTGAAGATAGCTGAAATAGTAAACAATGTAATAAAATCTAACAACCCCCTGCCCCTTAGTTTATTTAGATTACCAATGAAACAAACAAGAGCTGCAACTAACAATCTATTTAATTTACCACCTTGTTACAATATGTACGGCCGGAGACTCCTAGAATACAGTGGAGCCCATGTGTGGAATGAAATCCCGAATGAAGTTAAAGAAAAAAATAACTTTTCAGCATCTTTAAAACACTATTTAATTTCCATGGAAATGTAGGAATCAATTGTGTGTGTTAATCTTGAAGTTTTTTATTTTACACGGTCTGCGGTAGTATTGTGCTTGTGTTGTATTTGGACCCCTCACTAGCCGTAAAGGCTATGGGTCCAACCAACAGTTTGTGTACTGTTTCTGAGAATAAAAAAAAGAAAGTAAAAAAAAAGAAAAAAGAAAAAGTGATACACACCATCATCTTGATGACCGCATTCACATCGTGGGCTGCTTGCACGGCGTGGGCTGCTTGCTTGCTTAGTATAGGCGGCTTCCAATAGCATGCGGTCAATGAGATTTTGCGCACATCTGTTTAGAGGCATTATAATTACTTTAGATTTACAGAATTGAACGTCTCGAAGCGACACAGCCTGTGCGAGACGCCTTAGTGAAGGGCTCTGGATAATTTCAATCAACTGGGGTTTCTAAACGAGAGCTGACATGGCGCAGCACACGTGGTCTCGAGCATTCTGCCTGCATCGAGATGCCACCGCCGCAGTCGGTATCGATCTCCTGCCTTTTGGGTCAGCAGCCGGACACTCTAACCACTGCGGCAGCTCTGGAGATAGCGAAATTGCAAACCGAGACAGTGCATCGATGCAATACAGGCCACAACGTCTGTAATTTGGATCGGACAGCATATTTTTACTTAGAGCAGCACGCGAAGGCTTTAAGTGACAGCGCATATCAAATCGCGGTGCTTGGAACCTCGCGCACCGGGATCTCGCTGAACGCTTCCTGTTCAAACCAAGCCCAAGCATATTCCCAAGCGATGATTAGATTCACAATATGCAAAAATTAACAGATCGCTTTGGAACAGCGACCAAATAGATGCACTTCTTCAGCTTCGAATTTCTGCCATGTAACTTTTGTTTGAGGTTTTGTTGGAGGTCTCTCAGGCGGCTGCGAGTCGGAGCGGCCCTTAGGCCTGCAGTTCGCCACCAGTGGCAAAGTGAGAAGGTTCCTGCGCCGCAAAAATGCCTTCACTGCGAAACACCCGCTTCTGACACCACTGTCCACCACCTATTGTGGACATGCCCGGGAACTTTGCTGGTGCGCACTCGCGTTCTTCAAGAGGCAGGCCTGTCTTCAAACAATGACTCCAATTTCCACTTGTGGCTAACGAAAAACATTTACGCTCGAAGATTATATGACTTTTTATACATAAGCGGACTTCATGCCTTTCTGGAACGTATTATAACGTTCGTTAATGACATCACGTTTGATGCAGTGTGGCGCATTTAGCGTCACAAATAAGTAAATAAATTTTTTTTTCAGTAACATCGTTGAGTTATGCTTTTTATTGCGGTGCAGAGGTGGTCCACCCTTCAACAGTCAAGAACGCCTGGAGGGTGGGGACAAACAGTGAACATTGAACATCGAGAGGCAGAGAGGCAGAGTTTGTCGATGGCGCGAGACGGAAGTGCCTTCGCACGATTACCGACGAGTTCGGACTGCCGAGCAGACAAGCGTCACGCGCTTGTTCCCGCTATTCCATTCGCCTTCCCCCGTTTGTTTCCACGACGAAGGCGTGCTTGAATAAGTAACACGAGACTGAGAAAAAAACAGGGTCGATGTCGCGCTCGCTGCACGTTGGAGAACAGTCTCCTCTCTTGCTGCTGCCGCTGCTCCTGCTGCTGCTGCTGTGTGTGCTGTGTTCACTTCCGCACTCTGCCTGAGGGCAGCACGGTCGCTGCGCGTCGGAAGTGTTTGCGAACGCCCCGAGGAGGCGAGTGCAGAGCGCGTGGCGGGAAAACAACAAATGGGATTCGCTCTGTTTTGTTTGCTTTGCTTTTTGCTTCGTGTTCTTGAAGGGCAGGAAATGGGTATTCCTTGTATGCGCGTCTCTTGGAAACGATGCGGCGAAATGTGTGAAGCTGCTGTTGCTCTATTCTCCAGCCAAGTGCTATTTGATACACAGCAAAGTAATTCGCGAAGGCCCCTCACCGCGAACCCGTTGCGAAGATATGACTGCGTGCGATGGCTGATACTTCCAGGACGGCCCAGCCTAAGCTGTGGGGCATCAGTTTTTAAGGCGATGGGAACGCCATAAAATCTGTTTGCTTAGAAACAAGGAATAGGTTGGGGAGCGCGAAGTGTGCAGAGCATATGCGACTCAACGTGCTGAACCGCTGAAAACTTGATTGAGTCAGTCCCAGCTTTAAAATGGTGTTGTGAATGTGGGATCAGCCATCACCTCATTAGACATAGCAGCTAAGCATCGTCCTCAAAGGCGGCCCACGCGGGCTGCACCAGTGACGTTTTTATTGTCCTGAGTGATCAAGGCCATAAACTCACGATCAAAATTTTGTGATAGTCATGCGGGGTCTATGACGCACATACTGCCTACTTTGGCGGCTTCCCTGGACCTGGATACCTGTAGCCGCGCCTCCCCACCCTAAAAAAAATCAACAAATATGCAAGCATATTTTCACCACCTTTTCAAATTCTGGTGCGTTTATCGTCATTGGGATGAATCCGGGAGGAGTAGAAAGGGATTATGGAATAAAATGAATGCATGTTTATATTTTAATGTAATGCCATTTATTTGCCCTAATTACTCATGCAATACCAGGACTTTTTTTTCTAAATTTTGCCTCGGTGCGCGCCCTATACGAGTTGACCTTCATGCACCTTACAATACGTTAGCAAAAAATGAAGCGTTGCTGCGCGCCTCTGCACAGATTAGTGCAACAGCTGATTACAAGTTACAGACATTGTAGTTCAGTATTCCTCGCTGCTTTCGCTTGCGTTGCTATCCGATGACCTTACCTCATCAGAACGCTCCCAGAGATGATTATCTTCCGTACCGTTCATAGCAATATAATTTCGTTAATCTAAAAGCTATCTGAGACCATGTCGGCCGGCAGCGGACGACACACATTGAGAATCCACGTCGTCTTGTGGAAGAAAATGAAAAAAAAAATGAAAATTGATCTTGGGGAAGGAAATGACGCAGTAACTCGCTCACATATCTCGGTGGGCACCCGAACCGCACCGTAAGGGGAGGGATAAAGGAGGGGATGAAAGAAGAGAGGAAGAAAGAGGTGCGGTTGTGGAGGTTGGTTGGTAACAACTTTATTTAAAACTCCTGCAGAGCTTTCGCCGACGGGGCCTTAGGTCTCCCACGTGGGGACGTCGAGGTGTTTCCTCGCCGTCGCCTCGCGGGCTTGCTGGACGGCCCAGAGTTGGTCACCGAGGCTGGGGCTGCGCAAGGCAGCGGCCCACCGCGGCGGGAGGGTTCCGGAGTTAGCACCGTCAGGGTTTTTGCTACAGTCCCAGAGCATGTGGGGTAAAGTTGCTATAGCAGTGTGGCAGACCTTGCATATATTCGTCGGGTATGTTCCGGGGTAGAGTCTGTGGTATTGTGCCGGGTTGGGGTACGTGAGCGTCTGCAGTTGTCTGAGGGCCACCGCGTGCGCCCTGTCCAGCTTGTCGTTGGCCGGAGGGAAGGTTCGGCGGGCCAGGCAGAGGGCCTTGGTAATTTCATTGTAGCTGGTCAAACAGTCTTTGGTGCTGTCCCATGGACGACGGTCGCCGGCGCGGTTCGCGAACTCGCGTGCCTTGGCGTGTGCCCTCTCGTTTCGATTGCGATATGTGTTCGATACATCTCCTATGTGCGCCGGGAACCACTGGATTCTGGTTTGAAAAGCTTCCTCCCATTGTACTTTTCGATTGCTCAGGATTCGGGCCGCTGTCTGTGAGATCCATCCTTTGGCGAAGTTTTTGACCGTTTGTCGCGAGTCGCAGAGAACTGTGGTGCACGTCGGATCCGTGAGGGCGAGGGCCACCGCCGCTTCCTCCGCTTCTTCTGGGCGCTCGCACGCTACACTGCCGTTATGCGCGTTTCGCCACTCGAATCGACGACCGCAACCGCGAATCGCGAGCGTTCTGCGTATTCCGCGGCGTCAACAAACCTTGTCCCCGTTTCGTCTCCGTGGCTGTGTAGGAGAGCTCTGGCCCTGGCCACTCTTCTTCCCCGGTTGTGTTCTGGGTAGACGTTCCGGGAAATCGGGTCGACTCTTAGGGTTTGTCTGATCGCGTCCGGAACAGCGACTTTCTGGCCTCGTTGTGCATGGTAACGGATGCCGACACTTTCCATAATCTGGCGTCCTGCTCTCGTTCCCGCTAATCTTTCTAGTTGTGAAGTGCGCTGCGCCTCGGCGATTTCGGTAAGCGTGTTGTGAAGCCCGAGCTGGAGCAAGCGTTGGGTGCTGGTGGACTCGGTAAACCCAGTGCTATCTAGTACACCCTGCGGATAAGGACGTTGACCTTGGCTTCTTCTCTCTTGTACCAGTTGTGGAATGCCGTGACGTAGGCAATATGGCTTATGACGAAAGAGTGTTTGAGTCGTGTGAGACTCGCCTCCCTCATTCCGTTTCTTCTGCTGGTGACCTTCTTGAGGATTCGCATGGCGTTAGCCGTCTTGTGCTGTAATTTAGTGATCGTTTCGCCGTTTACGCCATTGGCTTCGATTATCATGTGGAGGTCTCCGGAATAGTTTCGACCTCCTGGGGATCTTTAACATGCACTGATATCACGCAGGGCACACGGGCGCTTTTTTTCGCGTTTCGCCTCCATCGAAACGCGGCCGCCACGGTCGGGTTCGAAGCCGGGTACTCCGGCTCAGTAGACGAGCTCCTTAACCACTGAGCCACCGCGGCAGGTATTCCCTTCGACTCCCCTCAGCCAACCAATTCACTTAGGAGCGTCGTTAAGTTCACTTTGAATTGGCGGTTGACGCACATGTCGAGCAGCTGCAGCATGGCCGTCATGCTTTCATAGGATTGTAGCCGTCCGTCCGTGCATCGGCAAGTTAGGCCTTGACCCGATCCGTTATCCGCCCCCGAAAACTGTCAAGGAAGAGAAGGGCTTTGCGCCGCAGTATGCCTTCCGGTCTGTTCTGCCGCACAGTCTTTATGAAGTCAAGCACCAGTTCGTCCGGCGTTCAGCCCCTGGCTTGAACGCGGACGATACCCTGAGAAAAAATTTCCTTAGGGGGCGCCTTCATCTTGAACACCAGGTATGGCGGAGGTTGCTTATACCTAATAGGATGAACTCAGCGCTAAATCCAGACGAGGGACATGAGAAGGCACATATGAGGTTCGCGAGCGCTTATGTGTCTGTTATTTGTGTCTTCTTGTGTTCCTCGTCTGGTTTTTGCGCTGAATTCATCTCATTATGAAGCACCAACTAGCCCGGCAGAATGCTCGGCTGAACTTTCTTGCCGTCAGTAATGTTGCAGAGCGTGACTATACCTCTTCGTCATTCGGGGCCTGTTGTGCGCACAGTGACGCTTTTAGCACCATTAAGTGTATAACTGAGCTTTCTATCACATCGAACAGATCCGAATTTGCTATCTTTGACAGGTCGTACCTGTGCTATCTTCGACGCTCACACGAACCAATATCAGTAGTTTGTCCTCATATTCGGCTGGTAGTCATTACGGTTTAGGTTTTCCTTCCAGCGATTTCTGGGTCCGAAATCGGGGTGCGGGCCTTACACGAGAGCGGCTCTTACCTGAGGAAATGCAGTGTTTAATATTGCGCCTATAGTTACGTAACTAACATAATTTTTTCATCTGATATCCCCATTTATGAAAAAAAATTTGTTGGCAAGAGGCATACAGGCCAGACAGCAATGGAACTCCTTGACTGTTACAGTTTAACGACTATGCTTTATTTGTGCGTTTGCTAGGCCTGCTGTTTGGGTTCCGACTCTTTGTCTAATGGGATTGGCTACCTCAAGAAGAATTACAATTTTCGCGTTGGATGTTGTCTCATCGCCGCTTGTGCATTAGAAGTGTGCGGCCACTGACCGTTCTTGAAGTGGCGCTTCGTACGGTGACGTGCGAGGAGCTTTGAAAAAATTTATTCCCCGCCGCCCATGCGAGTGCTCTTTGCGGACTGGCCTGTACAAATGACATTTGCTTCAGCTGCTTACTGATGCCGTGTGCAATAAACACATTTAAACATCCAGATGGAGTGTATATTTCCGTCTGGAAACCTTTTGATAACAGATGAAACTCCTTTCAGACGCTTCGCTAACGACAATCGAATGCCATTAGCGCGCATCTGTTCTAACCGAGGATTTATAATTCACCCTAATGCATTGAGGCCAAGCGCTTTGTCCCCATATACAGCCCTACCCAACTCTTGCAACACTTTCCAAGGGTATACCACAAAGCAGTTTCAGGTCATTTTGGTTAGGAAACTGCGGCCAAAGGTGTGGGCGCATTTATATATTGGAAAGGTACAAACGGAGGAACCGTTCTCGACAAATAGGGCAGACACCATGCATTATCTCTTGGCAACCTTTCCCGTTTAGCTGCAGGGCAGCCACGTACTTAGCTCACAAAGAGCGCCTTGACTGAGACTGCTGTTGACACTCGCGAAGGTGGCTAACGTGATTGGGCCTATTTACTCAAAATGAGTGCATCGCTTTTTGTGGACGTAAAAACTTTGGGGTGCAAATATTTGCTTTTCCAGGCATAGGCTCGTTCGTAATGTTTGTTTCTTTCGCTGACTGGGTGCGTTACGCGCACAAAATGCATCTGTGGCAAATCGTAGCTCATGAAACAAGTGTATTTGATATGAGAGTACTCACCTCTTTGTTTCTCATTGCTGTTCGTGCAGTTGTTCTCTGATTAATGAATAGTGTTAGTCATCTAAACATTTTAAATTACGGAGCATTTTCATCATGACCGAAAACGGGTATCGAGATATTCTATGTTGTTTAAATTTCAATTCCGCCTCCTGAGTTGTACTTGGCTTTCTCAACTTACCTGCGCTTGAGCGTTTCTCAGTCCAGGCGGCATCTCTTAATCTGAAATTGCTCGCAGGTTTCTATTGTAAATATGCTTTGTATTCAAGGGGTTTAGTACTAGCGATTTACCATCTTTCTAAAATGTTGGAGTTGACACTTAAGCTCCGCCTTAAGGGCATGACCAGATAGAGTTAATGGGTTAACGCCAATATATGCGGAATCGGTCATTCTCGACTTTAAATTCATAGATCGCTGGGAATCCTCATACCAATCCTGGGGCAGTGGTGCAGCGGTTAAGCGATGCGCCATTGGCCTGCGATTGCTGGTGCCACCTTAGGGCTTGTGAGACCCAGGTTGCTCGTCCCGAGCAGCTCCTCGCGACCAGTGGTTGCTTAAGATACCACTTGAAACGGTGAGGAGGTTTTGATAACGTCATTAGTCCACGAGACTTCGGTGGTCCACCTAGGCTGCTTATATGCGGATTTCTGGTGCATTTTTCGCTCACGACCAACGACGCCGAAGCCGACGACAGCTCCGGTTTTTCAGTGACACGGGCTCCTTAACGCTATCGCGTTAGAAGTAATCTGGCAACGAGATTTCGTTCCTAGTCGTGTAACCCAGCACTTCCGGCACGCCTTAACCTCTAAATCTGTGTAAGATAAGGAGAACCGTTGTCCTTTAGTGTTTAAGGGTGCCGTAAGTTCGCCACTTTGCGGCTAAGAATCAAATCCCGCTTCCCGGTTTGCTTTTGCACTGATGGTGTGTGTGTGTTTTTTTTTTTTGCATCGCGAGGGAAATTCCGTAGTGCCCACTTAGCTGGGAGAGGCTTATGATGTATTTGTTGTCTTCTACTAAAGAACTTCCTTTCCAAATGCTTATGCGATCCAAACTCGAGCACACCAACTGTTTTTGGTCCGCATCAACCGTCAACTGTGTTGATATCTGCTCAACGAGATTCATTTTTGTTTTCATTTTTCCTAGGCTTGGAGCATTTAAGCATTAAAAGCTCAGCTAAGTTTACCTGGGCTTGCTTCTCGACATAGAATAGCACGCATCTTTACCTATGCCATGAACGTTTGCATTATTTGCGTTCTTATAATCAATGCATGAAAAAAGCCCGCCACATTCAATGCGCCAGCCACCCCAATACAGCACATTGTCCCTCTCAAGCTCATACTGCTACCTTGCCGCACTCATTTTTGTTTGCACACCTTGGCACTGGAATGACCTGCCGAACGAAGTTAGCATCATCACCGGCCTACAGACATTCAGGCAGACACGCGAAAACTTTTCATTATGATTTTTTTATTATTGTCTTTGTTTTCCGCCAAACGCCTACAACACATGAAATTTCTATTGCTTTGGGTATAAAAGTAAATAAATAAATTGGGGACTCAGGCTGCGCAATATCTGCATTGCCACCTTTATCGTTGTCACAGCAGCAATTCGTCTCATAAAAGCCCCATGTTTCTGCCCCCCCCCCCCCCCCAACCCCCCCATCTCTGAAAGGGGAGGGTGGTAGCGAAGCGGTGAAGCAGTGGCTCTTCCGATAGTCTGCCCACTAAGTGCTAAACCTGGACGGCTTTCTCAATGGTAACAAGGCGAAGACAGAGTTCTCGTCTACGGAATGCTACTCAGACTCGGACGCTTTGTACTGCCTGTCTACTGTCTTACACACAGCTATCAATTTCTAACGATCTGAGAGGCAAACGGCAACAATTTGTCTAACATTGGCAGGTTGGTGTCTAACATTCCCTAACAAAACGATAGCTTTGTGAGGGAGTGAGGGTAAATATAAAGGTAGTTTCTCCCAGGGTGCCTTCATCAGGGTTACTTTCAGACTAAAGTCTGGACTCCATGTACGCGAAAACTCACGCGAACGCGAAGGCGACGGCGGCAAGCGACGAGCGACGCCGTCGCGCGATGCAAAATGCATGTGTCGCTTGCCGTGTCGCTCGGATCTGCACCCACAGAAAATTTCGCTCGTCGCCCGGAAGTCCCCCACGCGACTGGCCAACCAGAGTCCCCAACAGCCGTTTCCGGTTTGTCTACGGTTTCTCACGGGTACATCTCACGAAACCCGCCCGTCGTCTTGGTCATCGCCACCGTCGATAAAATATTTGGTTTTGTAGCTGAGAGGCAGACCCGCATGATTTAAATAATTAAAACAATCTACTTGTTGGGTGCGGAGGGCTAACAGCATTTGGAGCGGGCTACGCGAGCGGGCGTACTGCAGGAAGAGATGTGTGCCGAGCCGCGGGTACCGGCGCTCGATCCACCGTGCCGCTGCGCTCCAACTGTGCAGAAACACTCGCGGCGCGCATTCTCACTAGTAAATTATAGTTTGCTCACTTACAATCAAACTACGGTGACAGTTTATGGGAGTGTTTTTACTAAGCCGGAGTGCACAGGCACCGAACGAAAGCACACCTCCCCCGTGAACCCGTGATGTGACTTCGTCTCCGCAAGCACGCCGTTGGTTATCTCCACTCCGCTACACCGCTGCCGTAGAGGAAATATTCCTTTGGCCCTGATTGTGAGGCACACTCACAAAATTTTAAGTGAGAGAACAGGTTACGGGCGTGTTTCTAAGCTTGAGTGCGCAAAGCACGGAGTCCGCTGCGCACGACGCGGGTTCGCGTCGCCTGCCGCCTTCGGTTGCATGGAGGTTGCCCACAAGCGACGGAGCGAACGCCAGCCGTCGCCGCCGCCGTAGCCTTCGCGTTCGCGTGAGTTTACGCGTACATGGAGTCCAGGTGTAAAGCGTTTCAGACAGCCGTGTGAGAAAGTGAGGGTAACTGTAACGCGAGTTTTACGCACAGAGCTTCTGTCAGACAACGGAGTGCATCGTGCCTTGAGCTATTTGAGGGAGTTTTTCACGGAGGAACATTCCCTCACACTACTGTCGTAGCAAAAGCGCTGGAGCCAGCGGTCGGCGAACCATGCAGCAGACAGCCGACGTGCCGCCTTGTTGGCCCCGAGTCTCTGTCGCCGACTTGCGCGCTCCGATCACATCCCGAGTTTGCGAAAAGATGGCATGTTTCCGCTTTTCCCTCACTGGCAGCGACGCAGGCTTTGTTTCACTGCGCTGGAACAATGGATAAATGAGGGAAAGGGAATTCTCGTCCTCTAGTGTTTTCCAGCAGACAAAGGGAGCTTTCAGGGAGCGCCTGTTTGCCGCATCTGGCAGAGATCACCGCAGATGGCCACGCCTCCATTTTTACGTAAAGACATCAAACGAAGCAGCGGCTGCCTTCTTTTTAAACATTGTGAGAGATGGGCAGGGACGTGATGGGAAGAACCTCTGGTTGCAGCAACTGTCACCTGCAAACTGCGTCCGCGTGTAGTAAGCCGCGCAGGATTTTTTGCTTTCATCTTTTCTACTCGTCCTCAAGCTGTCACATACTCTTTCTTCTCAGTTTTTGCAATATTTTCCAGTAGTTTCTCATTCCTTCTCGTAACACCTAGTTTTACGTGGTTGTCCTTCTGGTGGCTTCGGTAAGGTTTAAAATTTAGTATCTTTCTGACTCACAGACGGTCGCCCGTTTCACGATAGCTCTACTGTCGCTCCAGTGTTGCTCCTCCTGATTCGCATCATCTGCGGGCTGTGATGTCTAGACAGTTAGATGAAGCCGTGGTTGTTTGTAACCAAACGGGCTCCATCTTTACGGCTTGAAAAAAGAAAATAAACGATAGATCCGGAAGGAAAGCAGGTTCAAGCATGATGACCGCGCCGTAAGAGAAGGGAGGAAGGTGGGAGTGGAAGAAGAAATTCGTTTTGCCTGTCCATCTACCATTATCACGGACCGTTGCCGCCAGTTCGAGTCGTCCCTTTCTCGCTGAACTCCTAAGCCTTCGCGGCACGACTCACCTGCGCACCACCGCCTAGCACCCCTAGACCAATGGCCTGGTCGAAATATTTCACCGCCACCTCAAGGAGGCCCTCACCGCCCATGCATCACCAGCGCAGTTGGTTCACCGCTTGCCTATCGCCTTATTGGTCATACGCTGTGCCTTCAAACAAGACCTCTGCTGTTCCACGGCCGAGCTTGTTTATGGCACTTCCTTACGCCTCCAGACTGACTTCTTCTACCCTTCACCCTCCCCCCTCCACCCCACTGACTACATACAGCTTCTTCATGAACAACCGCCGCTCCGTGGGCCCACTCGTCAAACTCGTCTCCTCGGACCTCAGGACGGCTACCCATGTTTTTGTGTGGCACGACTGCCACCGCGTCTCGCTTCAGCCGCAATACCGCGGACCGTTTCGTGTTCCCGATCGCCGTCCCAACTCAAACCTTATAGATATGGACGGTTCGCCCGATACTGTAGCCTTGGAACCGCTGAAGCCTACCTACCTCCTCAGCTACAACGCCTCTGCTTCCTCCTCCACTCGTCTCTCCGCCACTATCTCGGCACCGCGCAGCTTTCACAGGCACCCCAGTATACCTCTCACTCCTCGATCTGCTCCTCGGTCAAAGGGGGGGGGGGGGGGGGGGGGGGAGTATCAGCGCCCCTTCTGGACGATTGGAGCGGCCCAAAACGACCAAGTGACACGAACCGACGAAGTGCGTTGTTCCTTCCGCTTGGGGCTCGGAGATGGCACTCGGACGATGAAGAGGAATTAAAAACCTCTTCTGGAGACTGCATCCGACTGGTTCGGGTCCTTCCTCCCGACGGCGCTGTACAGAACTTGGGGATCTTTATTAAGTGCACTGACATCGCACAGCACACGGTTGCCTTTTGCGCTTCGCCTCCATCGAAACGTGGCCGCCGCGGTCGGGTTCGAACCCGGGTACTCCGGCTCAGTAGCCAAGCGCCCTAACCACTGAGTCACCGCGGCGGGTCTGCTGTGATGCTGTCACTCCGTCGGGGGCCACTTCGTTGGCAAGCTCCCCAAGTCGTTGAATGACCCTGTACTGGCCGAAGTAGTGGCACAAAAGCTTTTCGTTCAGTCCGCGGCGGGGAATGGGCGTCCACATCCATTCACGGTCAATAGGTGCTGTAAATTGTTCCAAGCAAAACAATGTAACGCAGAATAAACCTTTAATAATGTAACAGACACAAGTATCTCATCCACTGAAAACAAAGCAGGATATCAAGGGAAGTATAAACAAATGATCACAATATCAACTAGCAGTAGTAAAAAAGTCAAAGGGTTTAATCGTAGTGAAACAGAGTATACGTGCGAAAGAAAGTATTTAATGTGGTTGGCTCATGGTATTGCTTTGCTGGGTCATTGACACGTCTGGCGACGATATTAGTTCGAAAGTAGGAATAGTTCATAAAGGCGATGATGTGCATTGCACAGCGTAACAGTGTGCTGCAGTTTAACACGAGGCATGGCCGGCTGCGGTTATAGCGCAGGGAAAGACGGGAAACGCCGTCTCTTTCGGTTGCGTTCATCGATGTTCTCCGAAGCAAATAGTCACTCGGCCTCTGGCCGAGGTACTGCTCAGGTTAGCGCCGGCAGTAATAATTATTGTATTGTACTCCCTCGTCTTCCAACCGGTAAGCTCGTCGTTGACTCCGTATTCCTGCATGCTGACCTTGCCGAAAGCCCGTACCGTGCCCCGGACTTTAGGGATGCCTTGCGGACTGTTGTGGATCTAAAGTAAATTAGTTTCATTGGACAATTGCAGGTATCTCATGTCTGGATAGTTTCCTGCAAATCGACACACTCTAAAGAGAAACTCGTCTCCATGTAGCGTCTCATGTAGGTCAAGAACCGTCGCTGCGTTGTCGTAGACACGTAGCCAAATGAGGTAATGAAACTCCTGCGGCTTCCCGAACCCTTGGAAGATACCTTTATACGCGAGGCACTTCATGTCACGTCGATTTCTGCAGAAAAGTTGAAAGTGGCAGACGTGGAGCAGATGAGGACACTCAGCGAGGCTATTACGTTGCGTCTTGCTGAAGGGGTCAGTGCTGCCGACGTTGTATGGCCTGCAGAGCCTTCTTCTTATCCCTGGACGCCCATCCCTCGGTCTTCGCTGCAGCGGCGTGGTACAGATTCGTCGGGATTGTGAAACGCCGCGCTGTGAGGATTGCCGGCGCTTCGGCCTCACCGTGGAGGAATGTATGATGACATATGCGGACAAGCTGCGGCATCGCGTCCGGCCACCTAAAGACTCATTACGTTTTTATGGAGGAAAAACGCTAAGGCGCCCGTGTGCTGTGCGATGTCAGTGCACGTTAAAGATCCCCAGGTGGTCGAAATTATTCCGGAGTCCTCCACTACGGCACCTCTTCCTTCCTTTCTGCTTTCACTCCCTCCTTTATTCCTTCCCTTACGGCGCGGTTCAGGTGTCCAACGATATATGAGACAGATACTGCGCTATTTCCTTTCCCCCAAAACCAATTATTATTATTATAAACACACCATGGACTCCAGGAAAGTGATTGACGCGACCGGCGATCTTCCTGCCCAGTCGTGGCCGAGTCGTCCAGCGTCACTCCGAAGGCTGTTGACAATAGAAAGGCTCCTATAGAATTTGAAGGAAAGGCGAAAGAAGATGCAGTGCAGGCCTTGGATGAGACGCTGTGTCCAGCTGCCGGTGAGGAACAAGTCACCTTTCCTGAAGACCATGCGCGTGCCACGGCGGACACTTCAACTGCTGTGGCCATTCCTGAGCAGTAGCTTCTGGTCAAGTCCTCTGTTTCAGTGTTGACGAGCCTCTCCAGAAGCTCCGCATGTCGTGCGCCTCTGAATGGAGTGACGGGGATGACCAAGCAGAGAGCAAGCACCGCCGTCGCCGTCGAGCGTCGAAGTATAGCGGGAAGTGCCGGCGTTTACGCTCAAGGAGGCATTGCGGCGGTTCAGATGCGGCTTCGCTGTCTACTGATGAACAGATGGAACTGAAAACAGATTAATGTCCAATCATCATGGTGGCCTCCAAAGAGGGAGTATTCCCAACGCTAAATTTGTGTGGCCGTAGGTCTCGCCAGAGACAGATACAATTCCGCCGACTTTTGCGTAACATGCATCTAGATGTTGTGGCTGTCCAGGAGACAAATATTGAGAGTGAGGAGGAGACAGGGAAAGAACTACAGCCCTCTCTGCTAGACTTTATTGCCGTTGTGACGTACGCTGTTGGCTTGTCGGCGGGATGTTTCCTGCCTCTGCGGAACTCCTCTTGCCAATTGGCCTGACTTCTAATACCGAATGTCGAGGGCCGGTTCATATGTCGCCATTTTCTACTTGACAGGAAGCCATGGTGACGCATAAATGTTTATGCCTTCAATAATGTAGCCGAACGCATTAGTCTGTTGAAGGTATGGCTAGTTTACTGGATTGTGACCGACATGTCGTGCTGAAGAACGACTTTAATTGCGTTTGTGACCCGATTGATCGTGCCGGTCCTGATACCCGCTGGAACAGGAGCGGTGATGTTTTGTTACGGGTTACAGAAGCCACAGGGCTTATCGATGCAGGAGCCTCGTATCATGTTTCTCGATCATTCACACGCATTCAGGGCCACATTATTCTCGCCTAGGTCAGATTTATGCGTCTTGTGCACACCCGCCGCGGTGGCTCAGTGGTTAAGGGGCTCGGCTACTGATCCGGTGTACCCGGGTGCGAACCTGACCGCAGCGGCTGCGCTTCGATCGAGGCGAAACCCTAAGGCGTCCGTGTGCTGTGCGATGTCAGTGCGCGTTAAAGATCTCCAGGTGGTCGAAATTATTCCGGAGCTGTCCACTACGGCACCTTTCTTCCTTTCTTCTCTTAGTCCCTCCTTTATCCCTTCCCTTACGGCGCGGTTCAGGTGTCCAACGATATATGACACAGATACCGCTCCATTTCCTTTCCACCAAAACCAATTTTCAATTTTTTCTTGTGCACTAGTCTCACACGGGCCTGTTTGTGAAACTATACCGCTTCCGTTCACTGATCATTGTATGGTGGTTTCTCTGATCGGAGGCAAGGACCGTTAACAATTTTGGGAACAGTGGGTACTTTGAAAGTTAAACTCAACGCTTGTAAATGACCAAGAGTTCATGATTCGTGTGGGCTTTCAGCTGTAATCTATATTTCTGGCAGCCTACCCTTGTTTGCCGCATAGAAAATGCTCAAGCGGGAAGTACGTGCAATTGCTATTGAAATTAGCTCTGTTAAGTCATTTTACACGAAATATCAGGACCAAGCACTTAGCGAGAGCTTGCGCAACCTTTATGAATGGGAATGTGAAGCACCTGGCTCATATATGGATGAAATCTCTAATTACCTCGCGCTGTTGTATAATTTCCATGCACTTAATTACATGCTAATGGCTGTCACACTGTTTTTACCAACTGACAAAATGCATCTCCCGCCCACGAGCTCGCAACCACCTCCCAGAATCTCCACACCACCTCCATGCAGCAGGGGAACGTAAAAGCTGCGGGAAATGAAGTGAAAACGAGGTTCGAAGACAATCGATATAAAAGCGAAATGTACTGCTAGCGAAGATTTGTCACAACACATCGTATGATCCCCTGTGCATCTTTTCCCGAGAAAATATGAGTGGTATGCTATAAACAGCAAATCAAGCAAGAAGGCACCTTACTAATAAGTTTTCGTGGCTTGACTAACGTTGCCCGCATGAATACCTGCTGCAAATTTTGCCTGCTGTGCGCGTTTAAAAATACTCAATCCTTAATGTGCTTCGAAAGCAAAACGCTTCGACAATGATCAAACTTCAGTATTTGCAGAATATCTGAGAGTCTCTGTTCAAATGAAGCACATCTCATTTTCCACACACGTAGTTCTACAGTGCCCCAGCTCTCTTTTACTTATCTCAAAAGATTTTCTTCGAAAAAATATGCTGCAGCAAGCCAGATGTATTTCAGAAACATTTTATTGTTACATAAATATGCGACCGCTGTTACCCCCGGGGTGCCCTTTAGCGTAAGTGGATTAAGGCGCGGACTCCCTCGACCGGTGTAACCATGGCGGCGGCGGCGACAGCAGCGGCATCAAGTGGTCGAGTTTTCCCCCAGGTCAATGGACGGAGTGATGCTGTTGAAAAGTCAAACTGGGGATGCTAATTGAAGACGGCTGCGACCTCTGCAGAAATCCTGCGTTTCGGACAACAAGCGCTGCAGTACAAGGTCGCTCATTCACATGCTGGGTAATAATAATAATAATTGGTTTTTTGAGGAAAGGAAATGGCGGAGTATCTGTCTCATATATCGTTGGACACCTGAACCGCGCCGTAAGGGAAGGGATGAGAGAGGGAGTGAAAGAAGAAAGGAAGAATTAGGTACCGTAGTGGAGGGCTCCGGAATAATTTCGCCCACCTGGGGATCTTTAACGTGTACTGACATCGCACAGCACACGGGCGCCTTAGCGTTTTTCCTCCATAAAAACGCAGCCGCCGCGGTCGGGTTCGAACCCGGGAACTCCGAATCACATGCTGGGTGGCGGCTTGACATTCCTGTCCCACGGAGGCGCCGAACTCGCCACAATGGTGAAGTGGACGCGACAGTGTTCAATGCTTCTGTTCCCTTTCCCACCTGCTGGGAATCGGCGTGCCATTCCTTTACCACGGAGGCACCACGGAGGCAGTACGCAGCTCTTTCTATCGACCGAGCTGCGAGAACGCATCAGCACCGCCCCTTGCCATGGCCGGTACCACCAGTGTCTACATCTGCTCACTTGATCGAACATCGTTCTCCGAACTTTATTCCCCAGTCAGAGATCTGCGGAATGCGAAGGGTATTTAATGGCTCTTGGTTTGTCACCGAGGCACTCCTGTTTGCTACGAAGCTCCCTTTAACTGAGAGGCATTCTCAGTTGTTCTTACTTGTACATTATGTAAATAGTGTTATAAAGTTTTCCATGTTTTCTGCATAACCTCGTCTCCGCCTTCCTCGTCCCTCCTCCGTCCCAACCACGCTACCTGCATTTCAACACCGCTGATTACTCTCAAGCACGGCGTACTTAAGCCGCGTCTTCGCTTTTCCCTTCTTACTTTCGCATCACTCCGGAGTTCAGGACAAGAGAGCGTCACAAAGAAAAAAATGTTGAATACATGATTTCTTTTAAAATCAATCAATCAATCAATCAATCAATCAATCAATCAATCAATCAATCAATCAATCAATTGAATCTATCGATAAATCTGAACAACGCCGGCTTCAGACGCACGTACGTTCCTTTTTCTGCTCTCAATTATTTGCGGCAAAAAAAATTGTGCTAACCGGCCCTTCTCACTCGGTGTCCTGTCTCCAAGACTGGTTGCGTTTTTTCATTACAAAATTTTCACTCATTATCCCTTTCAGTCCTTATCGTTTCTTACCTCCTGTTTTCTTTCTTGTACGCTAAGCAGTGCTTTGTCTGAAAATGAAGGCAATGTAGCGTAAACCCTGGTGGAGGAAATAGAACAAAGAGCACCGGGCGGGAGACTAATGAGGACGCCATTCTTTGTTCGAGGCGTTCCAGCATGATAAGAGGTGATCGAAGTAACTCGTGCTTGGAAGTCTGTCCACCCCGCCACTCCACATCCGTTCTGGTTTTATGATGCCTCCTACTAATAAGAAATCTGTATTCCATCGAAGACGCCAGATTACCCGAACAGAAAGGGGCAGAAACTCGGTGGAAGGACAATTTTTTTTTTTTTTACGGGAACAAGATTCAAACCAAAAGGCTCCTAATCTCAGAAATTCACTGCTATTCCCGTTAAGAAGTGATTTTTTTTCAGTATTTCTGTCTTAATGCAGCTGAGGTATTATTTTTGCTGCATACATGAGCGCTCTTTTCAGTCTCGTCCGCACACATGCTTGACAGGAGCCCAGGCCGTAATCTTCCTTCGTGGAGGAGAAAGAAGTTAATAACACGCCGACTAGCAAGTAGCCCACAAGCGAAAGCAGCAAAATGACGATGTTCGCTTCGCAAGCTTCGTCCGCGCTGGCATAGCTGCGGCTTTTGTCACGAAGATTAATGAAGGAACTATGGTGCGGCCGCTGTCTTATGAAGCGATTCCTGTTTTATGCGTTATCACAGCTGAAGACGAACGCAGGGGCAAGGGGAAGCTTGGCCGCTGGTCTCTATCGCCTGTCCTTTCATTACGCTACATCCATTAATTACATCCCATTTAGCTTTCTTTTTTCACTTATTGAATCAGGAATGGCTGTTCGCTTTAACGCTTTCTTCTTAATTTTTTTAGCGCGCAGACTATCAAGACGCTTCTTCGCGCATTTGTTTCACCACCCAAACTTGGCTTGAGCAACGTCAGCCGCAATGCCAGATATATCGGTGTGCAGTCAGTCACACACATACACCGGAGTAATAAAATGTGCAGTCTTTGTCAAGTGTTTAGAGTGTGCCCCGATCTGAGCGCTGGCACGAGGTGGCGCTGTTATCAGGGGCGCTTGCCGCCACCGAGGACGCGCCAAGTGAGGAATCATGCCGCTGTTGGGCTCGAGTTTATAATGTCTAAAAAGAGCGAGAGACATGCCTTCTCGCCTGGCGCAGCCCCGCAAGTGGAAAGTGTCACCGATAACAGCGCCATGCATCGGCAGCCCTCCTTCTCCGGCCATGATCGATGTAACATCCAAGTGTTTGACAAGGACTTAACATTTGCTGCATTCACACATTCACTGTGTGTATGTAGGGTTGGCAAAAAATTTAACGGATATTTTTTATTTAATGTATACAGTTTTTTTTATATTAGGAACCGTTTGAGCTACCTCGGTTTTGGTCGGTGTAGGTGACTATTACATAAATGTTCGTATTATCTACATGATGGCGTTCAATTAAAGACCTCTCAATTTAATGAAATTAACTGATTAACTTTTTATTTTTATGTTAACGCGAAAGGTTATTCTGCGAAATTGAAGGTCGTAAACATCGGAAGCGAGCCCAGTTTTTAAAATTTCTGAATGAACTTTCGGTTCGAAATATCGAGCGTCAAAAATACGCGTTCGAAAGCTCGTTCAGTCGGCTTTTCTGCATTTCCCATTCATATAATGTCGTCGCTGCGCGTGACATTTTTGGCGAAATCACGTTAACTTATTATGCGGGATAAAATGCACGAACTACGTCTCGGTTTTAAGATAACATGCTGTTGGGCTAGTTCATTTTAAATGTACGCTAACCCCCCCCCTCCCCCCCCCCCCCCTCCCCCCGTTCAAAAGAAAAGGATTGAAGAGAGACGGCAGCACGAGGAACGATTTGTTGCATTCGAAATTTCTCAATGTGCAACGCTGGAAGGCAAAGTTAAACCAGCTTTAAAGAAGGATTTTTTCTCTTTTAATATTTAGAACCACGATTCTGATTTAAAAAATCTGAAAACTGGGCGCTCTTTTCAATGTGATCGCCCTTCAATTTCGCGCGTTATCTTGCACCCGACAAAAAAAATTTTTTGCCAACACTGCCTCGGTGTTCGACTTAAAAGCGTTAGATACGGGAGCTTGAAGTGTTTACATCGGTGTGCTCAGAAAACGTGAAGAACAAAACCCAAACACCCGCGGAGGTTTCCTTTCCGGAAACATCTTTCCGGAACCATCCATTCTAAGACAAATGCAGCGCCATCTACCTCATGAATTTTGCACTGCTATGCGATCTTCAGCCCGCCTTCGCTCCATTCGGCATATTTCCTTCTTTGATCAGTTATTAAATTTTATAAACGTGTGCAGCACAACACGACGAATCTTTTGACTTCATCCGGAACCTCCTGCAACAAATGGTTCGGCCGTAATGGCCGTGTGAAGGTCCTCGGAATACACTGTTTGGGGGCGGAAAGGTCATCGTTGCGAATCCCACACATACTTTGGACTTCATCTCAATTAATAATTTTATGCTCATGAGCATTCCAAGTCATCTGACACCACTTCGAACATTCTGCGTCAACCGCGTGGCCCCAAATTTTATGCAAATGGTGGTCATGAGGGGGGCGGGGGGGGGGGGATCCCACTTCGATGGCCGCTATACTGGCACATATATAACGGATCACAAGTGTATTGTTACGTGGTGGCAAGCCAAGGAAAGCACGACATGATGACAGAATGACCAAGGGTCTCAAAAGGTACCAAGCCACTTTGCTGCACCGCGTTCGCACGGATTCTGCTCGTACACCGGCGTGGATGTATAAGACTGGCCTAGCGTTGTCACCATTGTGTTCAACGTGTGGTGTGTGTGGTGACATAGAACATTACCTCTTGTGCTGTACATTGTACAACGCGGACGGGCTGTGTTATTCGGATCCCTCAAGAAGGCAGGAGTTCCTCACATTTCTCTTCAGGACATTGTTTTCCCGCGCGGGAGCCAGTCGCGTAGAAGGGATGCTTCTCGCCTTCTTCTACTTTACTGCAGGACACGGATTTGGCCTCCACATGGTGACCTCAGGAGTGCTTATTTGGGTTTTTGCGGACAGTGTTTCTGTGATTTCTATTTCAGTGTCGCTACGGTGGAGCAATTGCCGCAGCAACTGCAAGGCTAATCCACCGGTAGCTTACAACCACTCAACTCAACAGAATGAAGATATGATTTAATGGCTCAAGGGCCTAGCGCGAGCACTCCGTCCCGCGCACTGCACTCTTCTTCGTCTTCATAACAATATGTTCGAATTGAGCCGCTAAGTGCCTACTGTTGCTATGTGATATAGTGTGGTCACCTGGTTAGTGTTCTGGTCAATTTCGCTTCATTGCAGACACGCATCCTTCAAAAACGCAAGTAGTAAGAGCTAACGCTCTTAAAAGTATAAAGTTTAGTAGGTAATTTTAGGCAACTGATCATATTTTACCTGAGCTCTAACACGTAGGAGCCCACAAACCTGTCTAGAGCGCTCGAACAATACACTGTAAAGTACACTTGTTGTGATTCCGAGTGTCCTAGGGCTCGAAACCTGGCCAGATCTTGCATGCACATTCGCATGCGTCGTATTTAACTCATCAAGTCTTTGAAAGCTTCATCTGCCGCACCAACCAGTGGCAAATTCTATGAATATGCAACAAAGCGTGCTTCTAGAGCGCCTCTACAAAATTGCGTGTGGACGACAGCGCCTAATGCCCGCGTTCCTGTACAATCCGCGTTTATAGACTTCCCTGACGTCTCATGCTTTCTTAAAATGAAAGTCTATATAAAGTAATGAAGTTGCCCGGTGTCTCGATGGCAACGCGCATCGCGCACACTGTCCCGCCGTTTCCAGCTTCTTCGTACGAAAAAATGGCTGCGGTTCCAACCGGCTGATACCAGTTTACACAGCGGAAAGTCGATTAAGCATGGCCAGACTCGGTCTCTGCTGTGGTTTAACTTTATTGCATATGAGTGACTTGACTTGGTTGTTGCTTGACTGAAGAAAAGACTGTCTTGCAGCCTGTGAAGTAGTTTGCTGCGGTTAGAATTTGGTTAACGTCGGAGCCTTGACTTCGAAGCGGAGGCAATGGCAGCGTCCGCTACCATTTCCTCTGTCGTTGCTCACGCCGCTGCTGCCGCTGCTTCTCTTGACGAGTCTCTCGTTCTTCTTCGGCTTCCGCTTCAATCTTAGCATGTTTTCCTCGTTCTATCCTTCGCCAACCGCGCCCTGTCGACGTACGTGGTCTAAGAATCATCAGATTCAAACCAGCCGTCTACAATACACAGCCAAAGCACTGGTTCCAGCGCCGGACTCCTCCATGGCTAGCGGCAAACGTCAAGCAATTCTTCGCGCTATTATCTTATCAGATGAACGGCGAGTCACGTGGTTCAGCGCAACTGCGAGATGAGGGGTGAATCACGTTGTTCAATGCAGTTGCGAAGGCGAACGAACGCCGCAGCTGCGCCGAGGCCGGCGAGTCACATGTGTGACGTCATAGCCATACCTCTGCTCCGCCGCTTGAAGGTCGTTCTTCGGAGCGACATGAGCTGGAAGTTTTCCATGAGAGGAGTAGTTTCCATTCTAAATGTTTCTTTTCACGAGCAGTGCGGTTTTGAGTACCGACACAGAACCCTGCGTTCTTCTCGGTGTCACGGAGGCGTCGAACTGTTACTGCTTTGTGTTACAACTTCACGAATTAGAATACGCTCAGCGGTATACCATGTCATCATCTATTTAAAACAGCTGGTCAAACTAAACTGTAATAGGCTAAACGCGTTTGATCCTTAACGGACATTGTCATCATCGTCATCAACCGCCGGCGTTGTCACGCCCACACCTAGGGTTTCTTTTTCTGTTGGCGCAGCGCTGAACTCTCTTCGAAGACAGACTCATCTCCTGTACTCTGGCAGAGCGTAGCGAACTCTCGAGACTCCGTTGAGCCTGTCAACTCTCAGCTGACTCACGAACCACCTTTGCAGGCTGACGGTGTTCGAAACTGGTTTTGCCCCGCAGGGCGTAGCGGGCTTTCAGTGGCTTCTTCCAAGCGTACACCCCTGACAAAGCCGGGCGCCGGGGCCGGGGGGACGCTTGTACCCATTTTTACCGGTGGGTTGCCGGCGGTGGGTTTCGAACCAAGCACCTTCCGCAGCTGAGGCGGACACCCAAGCCCCTAGGCCACGTGGGCCAGAAAACTCCGGTTAAAATATGAATAGTTTGGAAAGTTCATTCGTGTGAAGCTCTACAATTCGCTGCCTTGCTCTGAATATTGATTTCAATGGTGTAAAATGAAGGTTTTTTATATTTTCAGCATTACGTTTTTGCTATCTTATTTGTACCGGGTTCACTTTTAGCCGATTGTTAAAAGAGTGCGGCAGATTTGATGAAATTAAAAAACCCTTTCTCTCAATTAAGGCAGCATGTTACATTGGGAACCTTTCGTAGCTGGTGTAATGTATGTTGCTGGGTTTAACAAAAAAATTTAAAGGACAGGGTATCAAAGAATAATCATGTTCAGGGCACTAGGTGTCAGATTCCATTTGGTCCTGTACCTGACAGTTCTCCTGCTTTTGTTAAAACTGTGATCTATTCAAGCACAAACTCGCATGAAGCGTAACTTTCAACTGTGTGGCTGTC